>NC_062232.1:106670577-106857335 GCF_902686445.1 Sciurus carolinensis | reverse complement strand
TATTTGTTTTTAAAAAAGAAGCGAGATTAAATTTCAATGTAGCTATGATTTGCATTTCCCTAATAACTGGTATGTTGAATTTTTTCATATATTTGTAGTACATTTGATTTTTTCTTTTGAGAAGAAATTTCTGTGTAGTTCTTTTGCCCATCTATTGATTGTTATTTTTATGGCATTAATTTTTTTCAGTTCTTTATATATTCTGGATATGAACCCCCTGTTTGAGGTGCAGCTATCAAAGGTTTTGTCTAATTCCAAAGGCTCTCCCTTCATTCTCGTTTCCTCTGCTGTGCAGAAGTTTTTCAATTTGATGCCATCACATTTATTGATTCTTGGTTTTGTTTGACCCTTAAAATTCTTGTTAAGAAATTTGGTGCCTGTGCTAATATGTCAGAATGTTGAGTCTATGTTTTACTCTAACAGTTTCAGTGTTTCTGGTCTAATTCCTAGGTATTTGTTCACTTTGAATTGATTTTTGTGCAGGGTAAGAGACAGGGATCTAGTTTCATTCTTCTACATAGAGATTATTCAGTTTTCCCAGGAGCATTTCTTAAAAAAGGTTCTTCTCCAACATCTATTTTTGGCAAGTTTGTCAAGTGTCATATGACTGAAATGTTGTGGGTTTATCTGTATATCTTCTATTCTATTCCATATATCATTGAAACACCAGTTAAATAAAACAATAAATAAATACAAGGAAGACAAGTCAAGTAGAGGAAGGGGAACAGAGTTAGGAAGGAGGAGAGGAAAGTATTGTACTGGGGACTGAAATGGAGCAAGTTATATTCCATGTGTTTATGATTATGTCAAAATGAATCCCACTTACATATATCTATAATGTAGTAATGAGACATTTTAATAAACAACATAAAACAAGTTTTGATGAGTATGTGGAGAAATTGGTAACTTCTCACATTATTGCTAAGAATGTAAAATGCTATAGCAGCTATAGAAGATGATATGATGGATTTTCAAAAATAAAAATACAATCTCCATATTACTAATTACACGTTTAGGCATATAATCAAAAGAATTGAAGTATGTCTTCAAAATATAGTTGTACATGCAGCCTTATAAATGTAATATGTAAAATCGCTAAATATAATGGAATATTATGCAACCATAAAAAGAAAGAATTCTGACACATGCTACAACATGGATGAACCTTGGAGGTATTAGGCAAAATGAATAAGCCAGTCACAAAATCACAACTGTGTATAATTCCACTAATATGAAGTTTCTATAGTAATTAAATTTAGACACAGAAAGTAAAATAATGTTGCCAGGAGGCTAGAGAAAGAGTGATAGGAAAAATTGATATTTAATGGGTACAGAGTATCAGTTGGGGAAGATAAAAACTTTCCAGAGAAGATCATGGTGATTGTCACAGAACAATGTAAGTATACTTAATATATAGAATTTATATTTAAATATTTAAAATGACAAAATTTATTTCATGCATATGTTACAAAAATAAAATAGAAATTTAAAGAAGGAAATAACAGAAAACATTTAATCCCACTGTATGCCTACTATAATGTTTTTATAACTAACTTATAGTATATTTGTTAAAAATTCATATATTTTGAAAATTTAGTATTTAAAAATAATCTTACCCTGTTAACTTGTGTAATAGAAGATACAATATGAAAAAACAAATGTTGAAAGCATTTTTGTGTTATAACTATCAACTCATCTAATTGTTTTTGCATGTAAGATAATAGGCCCTATAAATATAGAAAAAGAAAAAAAATTGGTTCATTCTTCTATCTTAGAACTATTCTCAGTAATGGGATTAAATACTCAAATAAGGCACATCTCCGACTTACATGGAAATTAAGATAAGGAATAAAGAAGAAAGGAGGAATAGGCATATACAACTCCACGTAAATGAAAAGAGCACAGTGTTAACAGATCATTAAGAATATATTCCAGAGAGATCCAGGATGGTAGACTAGAGAGTGACTACATCTCCCGTCGCTGCAGAACTCAGGATTCAAAAGGGAGGCATTGAGAGACTCGGACCAACATAGAGCCACGGGGTGAGTCTCACCCACCGGGTGAAGCTCGGCCCAGGCGGCAGACCCGGAAGGGCAGCTTCTGGAAACAGGGCAGGGCAGCAAGAGTCTTCCCCAAGCACCTCTGCTCCCTCCGGTGGCAGGCGGGGTCCTCAGCCAGCTTCTTGGAGCGGCTGGCCCACTGAGAACATTTCTGCACAGAGCCAACCCCAAGCCTCAGACCAAGCGGTGGGCCCTGGACCTCAGGCAGCTTCTGGGACCAAGGCAGGACAGGGAGAGGCTTTCCCCAAGCAGCCTGGCTCCCTCAGGTGGGGGCAGGCCCTGTCTATAGCCAGCTTCTAGGCGCAGGACCGCCCAGTGAGAGGATTTCCACACAGAACCAACCCCAAGGCCTGAACTCAGTAGCGGGCTAGGGGCAGCTTTCTTCAGAAGCAATGCATTATCAAGTTCCTCCAAGACTTCAGGCTACTGAAGGCTGGGAGGTGATATACTGGAAATCTACAGGAAATTGTAAGCCAATAGAGGAAATGTGCAATATCTCAGAGTCCCACTGATATCTGACCAATATGAGCAAACAAGGGAAGAAAATGTCCCAAACAAACCTAGATACTATATCAATAAAACCAATGACAGCACAGCAGAAGAAATGTCAGAAAGAGAGTTCAGAATGTACATTATTAAAACAATCAGGAAAGCAAATGAGGAGATGAAAGAGCAAATGCAGGCACTGAAGGAAGAAAAGAGCAAATGCAAGCATTAAGTGATCACACCAATCAACAGTTAAAAGAGCAAATATGGAAGGCAAAAGATCATTTCAATAAATAGTTAGAGATACTGAAAAAAAAAAGAACAGAAATCCTTGAAATGAAGGAAGCAATAAACCATGTTAAAAACTCCATAAAAAACATAACCAATAGGATAGAACACCTGGAAGACAGAACCTCAGACATGGAAGACAAAATATTAATCTTGAAAACAAAATGGACCAAACAGAGAAGATGGTAATAAATCATGAACAGAATCTACAAGAATTATGGGATATCATGAAAAGGTCAAATTTAAAAAATATTGGGATTGAAGAAAGGCTTAGAGAAACAAACCAAAGGAATGAACAATCTATTCAATGAAATAATATCAGAAAATTTCCCAAGTCTGAAGAATGAAATGGAAAATCAAGTTCAAGAGGCTTATAGGACTCCAAACACACAAAATTACAATAGATCCACACCAAGGCACATTATAATGAAAATACCTGACATACAAAATAAAGGACGAATTTTAAAGGCTGTGAGAGAAAAGAATCAATTACATCAGGGGGAAACCAATACAGATATCAGCAGATTTTTCAACCCAGATCCTAAAAGCTAGAAGGGCCTGGAACTTTTTCAAGCCCTGAAGAAAATGGATGCCAACCAGAATCTTATACCAGGAAAACTTACCTTCAGATTTGATGATGAAATAAAATCCTTCCATGATAAACACAAGCTAAAGGAATTTACAAAAAGAAAGCCGGCATTACAGAACATTCTCAGCAAAATATTCCATGAGGAAGAGATGAAAAACAATGATGTAAATCAGCAAGGGAGGAACTCCCCTAAATGAATAGCCAAATAAGGAGGAAAACAAGTCATGTCAAAACACAAAAATGAGCCAATTGACCGAGAATTCAAATTATATCTCAATAATAATCATTAACTAATAATAACCATAATAACCATTAATGGCCTGAACTCATCAATCAAAAGACATAGACTGGCAGGTTCCATTAAAAGAAAGATCCAACAATATGCTGCCTGCAAGAGACTCATCTCATAAAAAGAGATACCCACAGACTAAAGGTGAAAGGATGGGAAAAAACACACCATGCACATAGACTCAGCAAAAAAAACTGGAGTATCCATCCTCATATCAGATAATGTAAACCTTAAGTCAAAGTTAGAAGAGATAAAGTAGGACATTTCACACAGCTTAGAAAAGCACAAATCAGCAAGACGTTAACAATCATAAATATCTATATCCAAACAGTGGCTCATTCATGTACATCAAATAAATCCTTCTCAATTCCAGAAATCAAATAGATCACAACACAATAATACTAGGTGATTTTAACACACCTCTCCCATCACTGGATAAATTCCCAAACAAAAATTGAACAAATAATCCATAGATCTCATAACACAATCAATAATTTAGACTTAACAGATATGTATGGAATATAGCATTCAACAAGAGCAAACACGCTTCTTCTCAGCACCACAGGGATGCTTCTCTAAAGTAGACCATATTTTATGCCACAAAGCTACTGTTAGCAAATATAAGAAGATAAAGATTCTACCTTATATTCTATCAGACCATAATGGATTGAAATTATAAATAAATGACAGATAAAAGCAGAAACTACTCCAACCCTGGAGATTAAATAATACACTATTGTATTAATAAGTGGATAACAGAAGACGTCAGGAAGGAAATAAAAAAAATTCTTAGAGGTAAACGAGAACAAAGATACACCATATCAAAATCTCAGAATACTATGAAAGCAGTACTAGAGGAAAATTTATGCATGGGGGCGAATTCATTAAAAGAAGAAAAAATCAACAAATAAATGACCCTAACACAAATACAAACATAATTAGAAGTATTTTGAAATTCTATACACCAACCAAAATAGAAAATCTCAAAGATATCAACAGGTTTCTAGAGATCTATGATTCACCCAAACTGAATCAGGAAGACATACGCAATTTAAGTAGATCAATTTCCAGCAATGAAGAGAAGAAGTCATCAAAAGTCTACCAACAAAAAAGTCTGGGACCAGATGGACTCTCAGCCAAGTTCTGCAAAACCTTGAAAGAAAAGCTCATTCCAGTACTCCTCAAAGTATTCATGAAATAGAGGAGCCCTCCCAAACTCATTCTATGAAGCCATTATCACCCTGATATCTAAACCAGAGAGAGACACATCAAGGAAAGGAATTTTCAGACCAATATCCTTAGTGAACATTGACACAAAAATTCTCAACAAAATTTTAGCAAAACACATACAAAAATATATTAAAAAATAGTGCACTACCATCAAGTGGATTTTATCCCAGGAATGGAAGGTTGGTTCAACATCCGGAAATCAAAAAATGTAATTCACCATATCAACAGACTTAAAGTAAAGAATGACATGATTATTTCAATAGATGCAGAAAAAGCATTTGATAAATACAGCATCCCTTCATGCTCAAAAAACTAGAAAAAATAAGGATAGTGGGAACGTTCCTTAACATTATAAAGGACATCTATGCTAAGCCCATGGCCAATATCATTCTAAATGGTGAAAAACTTAAAGCATTCCCCTTAAAACTGGAACAAGGCAGGAATTCCCTTTATTACCACTTCTATTCAACAATTTCCTTAAAATTCCAGCCACAGCAATTAGACAGACCAAATAAACGGATATGAATAGGAAAAGAAGAACTCAAACTATCCCTATTTGCTGATGACTTGATTATATATTTAGAGGAACCGGGAAATTCCACCAGAAAACTTTTAGAACTCATAAGTGAATTCAGTAAAGTAGCAGGATAAGATCAATGCTCATAAATCTAATGCATTCTTTTACATAAGTGATGAATCTTCAGAAAGAGAAGTTAGGAAAACTACCCCATTCAAAATAACCTCAAAAAATAAAATAAGTACCTGGGAATCAATCAAATAAAAGAGGTGAAAGACCTATACATTAAGAACTACAGAACACTAAAGAAATAAATTAAACAAAATCTTAGAAGATGGAAAGTTCTCCTATGTTCTTGGATAGGCAGAATTAATATTGTCAAAATGGTCATACTACCAAAAGTGCTTTACAGATTCAATGCAATTCCAATTAAAATCCCAATGAAGTACCTTACAGAAATAGAGCAAGCAATTATAAATTCATCTGGAAGAATAAGAAACACAGATAGCTAAAGCAATCTTTAGCAGAAAGTGCGAAGCAGCAGGTATCGCAATACCAGATCTTCAACTCTACTACAAAGCAATAGTAAAAAAACAGCATGGTATTGGTACCAAAATAGACAGGTAGATCAATGGTACAGAATAGGGGACATGGACATAAACCCAAATAAATACAATTTTCTCATACTCGACAAAGGTGCCCAAAATATGCAATGGAGAAGAGATAGACTCTTCAACAAATGGTTCTGGGAAAACTGGAAATCCATATGCAACAGAATGAAACTAAACCCCTATCTCTCACCCTGCACAATAGTCAACTCAAAATGGATCAAGGACCTCGGAATCAGACCAGAGACCCTGCATCTTATAGAAGAAAAAGTAGATCCAAATCTTCAACATGTCGGCTTAGGATCAGACTTCCTTAACAGGACTCCCATAGCACAAGAAATAAAAGCAAGAATCAATAACTGATAGATTCAAACTAAAAAAGCTTTCTCTCAGCAAAGGAAACTATCAGCAATGTGAAGAGAGAGCCTACAGAGAGAGAGAAAATCTTTGCACTCATACTTCAGATAGAGCACTAATTTCCAGAATCTATAAAGAACTCAAAAAACTCTACACCAAGATACAAAAAACCAGTCAACAAATGGGCTAAGGAAATGAGCAGACACTTCACAGAAGAAGATGTACAAGCAATCAACAGATATATGAAAAAATGTTCAACATCTTCAGTAATAAGAGAAATGCAAATCAAAACTACCGTAAGATTCCATCTCACCCCAATTAGAATGGTGATTATCAGAAATCAAGCAACAACAGGTATTGGCGAGGATGTGGGGAAAAAGGTACACTCATACATTGCTGATGGGGCTGCAAATTAGTGCAGCCACTCTGGAAAGCTGTGTAGAGATTCCTTAGAAAACTTGGATTAAACACCATTTGACCCAGCTATCCCATTCCTTGGCCTATACCCAAAGGACTTAAAATCTGTATACTACGGAGTTACAGCCACATCAATGTTCGTAGCTGCTCAATTCACCGTAACCAGATTGTGGAACCAACCTAGATGCTCCTCAATTAATGAATGGATAAGAAACTGATATATATATATATATATATATTATATATATATATATCACATTGTATATATACAATGGAGTATTACTCAGACATAAAGAATAATAAAATTATGGCATTGCAGACAAATGGATGAAATTAGAGAATATCATGCTGAGTGAGATAAGCCAATGTCAAAAAAACAAAGGAGGAATGATCTCACTTATAAGCAGATGATGACCCATAAAGCGGGGGGTGGGAGTGAGGCAAGAATGGAGAAAGGAGGGACTGTATAGAGGGAAAAGAGGGGTGGGAGGGGTGAGGAGGAAGGAAAAAAATAACAGAATGAATCAAACCCTATTACCTATGTAAATGTATAATTACACAAATGGTATGCCTCTACTTCATGTACAACAGAGAAACAATAGTATCTCATTTGTTTACAGTAAAAATAAATTAAAAAGAAATTTAACTACTCATTTAGAGGAAAAACAATTATCTCACTAAACAAAGTATCTTATTTTGAAAGAAGATTTCACTAATACATTAAAATGTAAAAGTAAACCATAGTGGCAAAGAAGCATTCAGATATACAAAAATTAATAATAGGTCATGACAAATATTAATGAGCAAACTAAAATGTAAATAGAGGCCTCAAATCATAGATGATGAATTGTATACATAATATATGGAAAACCTTCACATATGGATATGTAGATGTATACAACCTTTTCAAAATATTCTTAAATATAGGATATAAACATTAATTTTGTAAAGGAAATATATGTTAAATAAAAATCTTTGTTCAACCTTATTTTTAAAACTGCACTACTTATCAAAAATAAAATTGTATTGAGATCTTTGACAACATTAGAAAATAATATTAGTGACAGGAAATATGCAGTTGTAAAGCAATTCTTTTCTACTGGTGGTGGAGCTTTAAAAGATATAACTATTATACAGAAAATGTGTATGTGTATGATGATTTAACATGTATTTCATATATTAAAGTCACAATTAAGCTTTCAATACTTTAATCTAAGTATAAACTAGATATGTAAGAATACATATGCATGTAGTTTGTAATAATATCCTTCATAGTAAATAAATGGAACTACCTAAATGTTAAAAACTATTTAAATGAATATATTACCATGCTTTCATAATATGAATGACTATTTTTGAGGTTGTTAAAAATATTTAATTCTCATAATATATAATTTTTTAAATATAGGAAGCTAATGTTCATAAATATTTTTAAAAAAACTGGATCTAAATTCTCTACAAATGTACCCATGTATAAATATTTAACAAAATCAAACTACAGAAAGTCTTAAGTCAAATGAAATAATGGTTATCTTCTGGTGGTTTCTTTGTTGATAGTATTTATTTTTTATATGCATTTTCCCCTCATTTTGCACAATGAAAATGATTTTGTAGAATGAACAATCATAAAACCCTATATATATTAGATTTTTATAAGTAGAGCATGGATTGTTTAGCTTTTAAGAGACCAATTTTCTTCCCTTGAAATATAAGGGAAAAACATGAATGCAGAAAAACAATTGCCATAGATTTAGGAGTAATGAAGTTAGTGAGAAAATTTTAGATGGCTTCAATTTTCTAAGTAAAAAGAAAAATAAATATTTGTGGTGTGTTTTGAATGCAGGGGATTGAAAACCAATTGGGAACATCATTAGTCAACCTACCAAAAATCTTGTATTTATATTTAAATTTTTAGGTGACAAGATGCTTAAGTTAGTCACTTTGTTGATTACTTTAAACTGACTCAATACACACTTTTTTATAATACTCTTCAATCTTTTGGATAACATTAAATGATTTTAAATATATACATTTTTTAATATTCTTAATTATTTGTACTATGTACTCATTCATTTATCCAAGCATATTTTGACTTCTATGATCAGAGTCTAACATTCAAAAGGCACTCCAAGATGTTGATTTTGAATTTGAATTACTAATATCTTTTTTTCTGCCTTACCTATAATTATTATCATGAAGAAGGGACAAATACACTTTAGTGATATAATTAAATTGGAGACCACAGTCTGCAAACACTTTATATAACCTTTGATTTCATGACTAGTGCTCTGAAAATATTCCTATTATAAACAATGGAATATAGAGAGTAATATGTGTTTCCTATTAATCACAGTATTTTGTTATCTAAAATTTGTTGAAATATTAAATCTTAAGCAAAATATTATCTGCAAGTTTCAACTCAATTTTACAGTCTACTATAAAACAAGGCATTACTGATGCATCTCAAATGCATACATATGCTTTGGGTGTTACCAAGAATCATTTTTGACTGTGAAAAATGTGTTCCCTTTTCCAAGCCAAAACTATTTTAAACATGTTTTTAAAAATAAATGCCTTTCTTGAAAATCAGTATGACCAATGGTGGATTTGGTCACTAAGACATATGAAGGTCAAATACATAATCTTCCATTGTTAAAACAAAAATATTGAAGTGTTATATTCCTGTTGGTTACTAAAATAGTGGAGAGTGTATCAAGTAGAAAAGGGCAATGACAGGAAGGAGATATTATGGTGATGATTCAGAAATAACTTAGGGGATGATTTTACAAAATAAAACTTGATTTTATTTTGAAAATGTCAAGGTGAGGAAAAGCAACAGTTCTGGCCTTTTAATTACATGAGAATGTCAGCCTGATATAGTTACTTTCTTTCTCATATAGATAAAAAAATATTCCACTCATTAGAACCATATACTGTTCTTTGATTTCCTTGATGTCAGTAACAAAGTATATATATGAAAACACACATGCATATTTTCATTTTCAAGAGATAAAGTGGGGTGATGCAATAAGGTGTACCAGAATTTATCTCATTTTACAGAGACACTGACTTAATAATGCATGGATCAGTTTCTTTTGTGAGAAATTCAGTCAGAATCAATCAGGAGTGTCTTAAATCCAGAGATGTATGAAGTCAGCTATATTGAAGCTGGTAGGAAAATTTGTCACACTCATTCACCATAATCCCTTTTCCCAGCTTACCATGGCATGATTGGGATGAAGCTCCTAGAGTTTTCCATGTGAAGGTAAAGAGAAATAGAAATTTGTCAGGGGGTTACCTAAGAGAATGACTTCTGTCTTCCTTGAAATGAAACAATAAGGAGAGGCAGTCTAGTTTGTGCCACTGAGAACAAAGATGGTGGTTTGGACTAGACTCCCTTATCATTATCTCTTCTTCTAACTCACATAGAAAAAGTGGGGGAAAAAAACCCAACACATAGTTTCTTTCTGGAGGGGGTGTAGAAAATTCAAAGCTGCTGCATTTTTTGGAGGGAAGTGGGACTGCCTGAGAGGATGAATTTCAGTCTCACTTATTTCAGGGTGCTGATGGGAACTGGAATATTATAGAACAAAGCTAAAGTCTTGCCACTGCTTCAGAGGACTTGTGGCACAGAAGAAAGAAGCCAATACAACATGGTGACTTCTCCATCATGGGGGTCAAATAATAGTGGGATATTTTTCCAACATTGCAGAACCTTAGAGGGCTTCCTAAAGCATAGTTTTTCTTTTTCACCCCAACTAGAGTGCTGAAAGCATTAAGCCTAGTCTGGAAACCTAGGAGTCACAGAAGAAAAATGGGAGCAAAGCAGATTGCAGCAGCTCCAGATAACCTCCCATATCAGAGAAAAACAACATAGGAAGCAAGATAATACAAGCTCAGGATAACAAAAAGTGGCAAAATTCTTCTACTGGGATTTACAATGTCCAATTGCAGAGAAGACACATCCATAAGAAAAAACTTGATTCTGCCACAATCTGTGTCAGTATGTATAGTAAAGTTCTTTTCTTTTCCAATGTCATTCCATAAAGATGGGGAGAGGTGACTCATTTTCAAATGTGTGGACCCCAGCTAAAAATTATAAGGCACATGAAAACAGGAAGAAATGATATTATCAATGGAAGAAAACAAATCCCAAGAAAAACCTATGCCAAATAAGTGAAGGCGTGTAAATTAAGCAAAAATATTCAAATAGCCATCATAAAGATGCCCACTGAGCATAGAAAAATTATATATGAACAAAGGAGAATATAAAAAAGAGATGAAATAAGAAAAATAAATGAATTTTGGAGCTGAAAAAAAATAACCAAATTGAAAAATCTACTTAAAATGATTCAACAGTAGAGTTCTTAAAGTATAAAAAAAATCAAGTTGAAGACAGGTCACTTGAAATCATCTAGTCTGAGGAACAAAACCAGAAAGAAGGGAGACAGGGGTGGGAGTGGGTGAGCCTGAGATAGTTATGATATGCCAAACAATATATGTCCAGTGAATGTCTCAGAAGAAGACAGAGAAAAGGACAGATGTTTATTTAAAGGAATAATGGATGATAATTTCCCAAACTTGAGTAAGAAAATAAATGTCAATATCAAGAAACTTAATGGACCTCATCTAGGATGAATAAAAAGAGGACTGAATACGACACCATAAAGTCAAAAGATAAATAGGGAAATTTGAAAATAGCAGAGAAAAATTATCATCACACACAGATGAATCCTCATAAGCCTATATATTAGTCCCCTTATCTAAAGGTGAGATTTTTAAGGCCACCAATGACTATCTAAAAACACAAATAGTACTAAACTCTCTGTGTACTATTTTTTTCCTATGCATATATCTATAATAATTAGGCTCAAAAAGAGATTAACAAAGGCAGCTTATAGTAAGAAAGAACAATTATAACAATGTTTGGCAGTAAAAGTTATGTGAATATGTTCTATTTTCTCTCTCAAAATATAATATTCTACTATATTCACCCTACTTTTATCTGGAATGTGTGTGATGATATCATACCTATGTTGTAATAAAGTAAAATGAAATAAACAAACAATTGGGCATTTTGAATGTAGTGTTAGAGAACTATTGGCTTCTGATAATGTGCCAAACTTGCAGATTGCTTATTTCTAGAATTTTATATGTAATATTTTTGGATTTCACTTGACTGCCAGTACTGAAACTGCAGATAATTAATGGAAAGGATAGAACTCTATATGTGATTTTTCAGCAGAAAACTTGGAGACCAGATGTGAATGGGATAATATATCTAAATTTCTGAAAGAAAAACATCTTTCAATCAAGAATACAATATTCAATAAGACTGTCCTTAAAAATAGAAGAAGAAATAAAACATATTTCAAATAAACAAAAGCTGAGGGATTTATCACTAGACCTACTGTACAGGAAATGTAAAAGATAATTCTTCAAGTTATAATGAAAAGATGTTAAATGATAACAGGAAATGTAAAAAAAAACTTGGTAAATGTAAAGATACAAAAAAAATTAGAATACTGTAATACTTGGACATGAATCACTTTCATTCTGATATGCAAGTTAAAAGAAAGAGTATAAATGACCATATAAATATGTTGATGGATTCACAATATGAAAAGGTGTAATTTGTAACATCAATGAAGTGGGATGATATAAAATGGCAAAACTGTTTTATGTGATGTAAGTTTTTATCAACTTATAATTGTAAGATATTTTATTTAATCCCCATTGCAACTACAAATCAAAAATACCTGTACAAGATACCCTAAAGAAAATTAGACTCTGTGGAAAATAATTAGTTGGTACTTCCTCAGCTCTCATTTCACAATAATCAACCCAGAAGAATTGTGTAATCTCAAAATATGTGGGTAATTTCTCTCACTAGCAAGCAAGCAATCACTTTGGCAATGAACAGATGTGGGGTGCCCTCCAAATTATTTTAGATGTTATTTACCTGGAAATAGCAACATCAGATTCCACATTTTGATGGCTCAGTCTTCTAGACTGTTCCAACCTCATTTCAGATGTCTATCAAAAGCCCCAGCCTGTTTCTACCTGTGCTTCTGACCTGTGGAAATTAAGTCCCACAACTCTCTCCTTGGGTTTGATTAATTTGCTTGAGCAGCTCACAAAACTCAGGGAGAAATTACTTACATTTAAAAGTTTCTTATAAATCATATTATTATTTAGGATATAGATAAATAGATGTATTGAATGAGTTAAAAGAAGAATGGTGCAAAGCTTCCATGTACTCTGGGTGTACCACCCTCCAGAAATCTCCATATATTCAGCTATGTAGAAGCTCCTAGAATCCTGTCTTGGGAGTCTTATGGAAACTTTCTTGAGTATCTAACACTAAAGGCATGGGTGGGGACACCCAGAAAGACCAGTCTGTTCAAACCTGTCAGCATCTTTGTGGCAGTGGGACAGATTCCCTTCCCAAATTGGGGATCTTATCATTTACTATGAGACAAAGTAGGTGAGTATTTCATTATTTTCAGCAGCTTTAAGATGTGTGAGGGGGAATGTTAGAGTTTATATGACATACTTTGGGGAGGAAATTAGGAACCACAAACCATGGATGAAAAGAGATGATAGATGATAGATAGATGATAGATACATAGAGATGAAATATCAAAAATTGAAAGCATATCCCTACAAAAAAATTAACAAAACACAATGAAAACCAGCCAGGGGGAGAAAAGAAAGGAGAAGGCTATACCACTGACAGAAAGCAATTAAAAAGATACCATTGTAAATCCCTATCAGTAACTACTTTAATTATATGTGGATTAAACTCTCCAATCAAAGCAGATAGTTCAACTAAATGAATTAAAAGAAATGTAAGATCCAACTATATATTTTGTGTGAAGGACATGTTATATCTATGGACACACATCACCTGAGTGTCTAAGGTACAAAAACAAATCCCATTGAAAGTGTGACCAAGGAACTAGAAAAAGAACAAACTAATCCCAAAGTCAGTCAAATGAAATAGCAAAGATCAGAGTATGATTAAAGGATATGGAGACTAGGAAATAAACAGAAATATTTGACAAAATTAACAAGTGTTTTTGGAAAGATAAATAAAATTGACACACAGAATAAGAGAAAAACCCTTGAATAAATGAAATCTAACTTGAAAACAGTCATTGCAACAGGTAACCACTGAAATAAGCAAATACTCTTAGTCTACCATGAATAATAACTTGTGAAAATTGTATAATATATAACCAAGAAGAAATTAATAGATTAATAGAAATGTAATATTTAAGAAAAATAAATCATGAAGAAAAAAATCTGAACGTAGTTGTAAACAGTAAGGAAACTGAATTACAAATTTACAATATGCTGACAAAAAAGCCCAAGATCATACTTTATCTTCAGAGAATTCTATCAAGCATTTAAAGAAAAGTGAATGCCTTTCCTACTCAAACTCATTCAAAATTTGATAAAGGTATATTCACATTTTATGATGCCAGCATTACATTGACACCAAAGCCAAAAGAGTACTACAAAGAATGTATAACATCCTCAAAAGAACACTAGCAAACTTAATTTAGCAGCATATTAAAAGAAACCTATAGCATTATCAACTGGGATTTAACTCTACAGTGTAGGGATGAATCAATGTATAAAAGTCAATGACACTAAGCAACTCAGTGAAACCCTGTCTCTAAAATACAAAATAGGGCTGGGGATGTGGCTTAGTGGTCAAGTGCCCCTGAGTTCAATCCCTGGTACCAAATAAATAAATAAATAAAGCGATCAATGAGGTTTATATATTGAAACACCTACCAGACACTAGAAGCCCAATATCAAGGTACCTACAGGTTAGTCACTGCTGCTGTCACCAATTCGGGACATGGCTGCTTACATCCAGGATATCAGCCAGATCCTGAAGATCATCACCAAGGGCCCTGCAGGCTTGGTTTCATCTGAAGTATCCCTGCTAGTGTGCTAATAGCCACCATCTTGTTGCAGAGGGAGGAGAGAGCCTGCAAGGGTTGGTAGGCAGGAAAAGGGTGTGATGTCATCTTGATCCCGGCTCGTCCAGTCAACCACCAGCAGAGCACCCACTGGGATCCCAGACACACCTCAGAAGCAATTGTTGGGACACAAAATCAGCCTGGTCCATGACTCCACCAGTACCTGGTCCTGCTGGTTTGGCAAACCAACAGGGCTCTCCAACTCCTCAATCCCCAGTCTCCCACCATTCCCTGGACACCAACCAGCCCAGCACCTGCAGCTATGGGGATGATACACAGCTTCCAATGGCGGTCCTGATTTGCCCAATATAGAACAACTTTCTGAGATAGCATGCAGGTCCTGGTGCTCAGCCCTCAGGACCTCCAGGGAAGAGATTCCTGACTGGGAAGTTGAAAGGGCAGGGGCAGGAGAGACACACATTTAGAGACCAAATGATAGACCAGGAATTATAGACCAGGTGGTGTCCACAAGTGAGGGAAGGGGCCAGGACAAGGCTCCTGTGTCAGATGAGTGCACCCCAAGGAGAGTCCTGGGGTGCAGTCTTCAGAGGGACTGGAAATTGCTATACCCTGCCTCCAGGAGTCCTGCCTCCAAGTCTGATCCTCCCACCTTAGTAACTGTCATCATCCTGACGGTGGAGTTACCAACAAACTCCAGACAGCCTGCCTACCAGAAGAGAAGGGAGGCAGAGAAGATATTGAACTGCAACAGAACAATTGTTCAATTTTCCTTCAAGACTCTTTTTTCTTTTTTTATTCCCACTTTCACATCCCCATTATCTTGAAAGCAAGTACTTTTCATGCATCAAACTACTGAGAACTGGGAGGTTGAATAGTATATTACAACTTTGTTGTAGTTTGTTTTTATTACTCTCTCTATTATTCTCATATTTATCTTTTTCCTTGATGTCTCTTTCTCCCCTTTTCTCATGCTAACAACCAACTCCTTTGATTCCTATTCACTTTTCCTATGATCTAGAATCTCTATATTTTCACTTATTACCTCATTAACAACCCTACACCCCTCCCCCATTCTCTCTTCATCCAACAATAGAAATTGTAGACCTTATTGTGAATCTATTATTTATGCTGTAGATAATATCAAACACTTCATCTCTGTTTATTACAACATTACTGTTAACATCTTAATAGGGAACTATTTGGTATAAGGCTCTGCATATTGGTTGCATTGGGTGCTGTTAATATTGATCTACCCCTTAAAAGTGAGGTATTGGAAACCTGTAGGAACACTATAAATCTACAGAATGGAAACTGTAATACCTGAGATCCACACTGCTACAGGGGAAGACATATGAACAACATGAAAAAATAAGGAAAGAAAGAGCCCCCCAAAAATGAAGATGCTATAGAAATAAAATTCATTGACAGCATGGTAGAAGAAATGTCAGAAAGGGAGTTCAGAATGCACATAATTAAAACAATCTGCAAAATAAGGAAGACATAAGACAGCAAATGCAGAAGCAAAAGATTGTTGCAATAAGAAGATAGAGATTTTGAAATAAAACCAAACAAAAATCATTGAAATGAAAGAAACAACAAACCAAATTAATAACTCAATAGAAAGCATCACCAACAGACTAGATCACTTGGATGACAGAACCTCAGACAATGAAGACAAAATATTTAATACTGAAAATAAGTTGACCACACAAAGAAGATGGTAAGAAATCATAAACAGAACCTCCAATAATTATGAGATAACATGAAAGACAAATTAAGAATTATTGGAATTGAGGAAGGCACAGAGATACAAACCAAAGGAATGAACAATCTATTCAATGAAATAATATCGAAAAATTCCCAAACATATAGAATGAAACAGAAAATCAAATACAAGAGACTTACAGGACAACCAAATGTAAAAATTACAACAGATCCATAAGACACATTTATAATGAACATGCCCAAAACACAAATAAAGATAGAATTTTAAAGGCTTCCAGAGAAAAGTATCAGATACTATAGGGGGAAACCAATTTGAATATTAGCAGATTTCTCAACCCCAAATTCTAAATGCTAGAAGGTGCTTGGAACAATGTATACCATGCTGTGAAAGAAAATGGAGCCAACCAACAATCTTATATCCAGCAAAACTAAGCTTCAGATTTGATGACAAAATAAATTCTTCCATGATAAACAAAAGTTAAAAGAATTTACAAATAGAAAGCCTGTGGTACAGAATGTTCTCAACAAAATATTCTGTGAGAAGGAAATGAAAAACAACAATGAAAGTCAGCAAGAGAAAAACTACCCTAAAGGAAAAGTCAAGCAAAGGAGAAACCAAACCAAAATAAGCCAAAATGACTGGGAATACAAATCATACCTTCAATAATTACACTGAATATTAATGGCCTAAACTCATCAATCAAAAGACATGGACTGACAGATTAGATGTTTAAAAAAGACCCAACAATATTCTGCGTCACAGGAGACTCATCTAATAGGAAAAGACATCCACAGACCAAAGGTGAAAGAAGGAGAAAAATAATATTGTGCACATGGACACAGTAAAAAAGCAGGAGTTTCTATCCTCATATCAGATAAATGGACATCAAGTCAAAGTTAGTCAGAAGGGATAAGGAAGGACATTTCAGACTGCTTAAGGGATCCATAAATCAAAAAGACATAGCAATCATAAATATTTATGCCCCAAACAATGGAGCATCTATGTACATCAAAACAAACAAACAAACAAAAAACAAACCAAAAAAAGAACCCTTCCCCAATTTCAAGAATCAAACAGACCACAACAAATAATACCGGGTGGACTTTAACACACTTCTCTCATACAAGATAGATCTTCCAAACAAAATTGAACAAAGAAACCATAAAAACTAATAATACAATAAATAATTTAGACTTAAGAGACATATGTAGAATATCCATCCATCAATGAGTGACTACAGTTTTCTTCTCAGCGGCACATAGGGTCGTTCTCTAAGATAGATCATATGTTATGCCAAGTAACTCTTAGCAGTACAAAAAAATAGAGATACTACCTTGCCTTCTATCAGATCATAATTAGAATGAAATTAGAAATCAATGATAAAATAAAAATAGAAACTACTCCAACACCTGGAGGATTACATAATACACTACTGAATGATGCATGGATAGCAGAAGACATCAGGGAGGATATAAAAACATTCTTAGAGGTCAATGAGAACATTGATACAACATATCAAAATGTCTGAGACACTATGGAAGCAGTACTAAGAGGAAATTCATTGCATAGAGCACATTCAATAAAATAATTAAAAAATCAACAAATAATGACCTAACATTACATCTGAAAGCCCTAGCAAAAGAAGAAAGATCAACACTAAAAGTAGGAGAAGACAGGAAAAAATTAAAATCAGAGCTGATATCAATGAAACTGAAACAAAGAAACAATTGGAAAAATTAACAAAACAAAAAAGTTGGTTCTTTGAAAAAAAAATAAATAAAATTGATAAACCCTTAGCCACACTAAGGGAAGGAGAGAGAAAACTCAAATTACTAAAATTCAGGATGAAAAAGGAAACACCATGATGGACAACCACTGAAATGCAAGATATAATTAGAAGCTATTTTGAAAATCTATACTCCAACAAATAGAAAATCTCAAGATATTGACAAATTTCTAAAGACATATGATCCACCCAAACTGAATCAGGAAGGCATACACCATTTAAACAGATAAGCAATGAAGTAGAAGAAGCCATCAAAACCCTACTAAGAAAATCCCAGGACCAGACAGATTCTCAGCCAAGTACTACAAGATCTTCTAAGAAGAACTAATACCAATACTCCTCAAAATATTCCATGAAATGGAAAAAGAGGTAACCTTCAAAACTCATTTTATGAAACAAGTATCACCCTGATACCAAAACCAGACAAAGGAATATCATGGAAAGAAAAACTTCAGACCAATATCCCTGATGAACACAGATGCAAAATTCTTAACAAAATTCTGGCAAATTGCTTAAAAACATATTTAAAACAGTGCACCATGATCAAGTTGAGTTAATTCCAGAGATGTAAAGTTGGTTCAACATCTGGAAATCAATAAATATAATTCGTCACAGCAATAGACTTAAAGTTAAGAATCATATTATAATTTCAACAGATGTAAAAAAAGCATTTTAGAAAATATAGCACCACTTCATGTTCAAAAACACTAGAATAAACAGGGGGTAGTAGGGACATAGATCAACAATGAAAAAGCTATCTATGCTAAGTCCAAGGTCACATCATCCTAATGGAGAAAAATTGAAAGCATTCCCTCTAAAACCAGAACAAGACAGGAATGCCCTCTTTCACCATTTCTATTCAACATTGTCTTTGAGACTCTAGCCAGAGCAATTATACAGTCCAAAGAAATTAAAGGGGTACGAATAAGAAAAGAACTCAAACTATCACTATTTGCTGGTAACATGATTCTCTATTTATAGGAACCAAAAAATTCCACCAGAAAACTTCTAGAATTCATAAATGAATTCAGTAAAGTAGCAGGATACAAAATCAACACTCATAAATTTAATGCATGTCTATTCATAAGTGATGAATTCTCTGAAAGAGAAATTAGGAAACTACTCCATTTACAATAGCCTCAAAAAAATATAATACTTGGGAATCTATCTAACAAAAGAGGTGAAAGACCTCTACAATGAAAACTACAGAACATTAAAAAAGAAATTAAGGAAAAACTTCTGAAGATTAAAAGATCTCCCATGTTCTTGGACAGGCAGAATCAATATTGTCATAATGACAATACTACCAAAAGTGCTATGCAGATCCAATGCAATTCCAATTAAAGTCGCAATGACACACTTCACTCATAGAATTAGAGACTAGAAACCCTGCATCAAATTGAAGAAAAAGTAGTCTGGAATCTTCAGCATGTCAGCTTAGGACCAAACATCCTTAACAAGACTCCCAAAGCACAAGAAATAAAATCAAGAATCAATAAATGGGATGGACTCAAACTAAAAAACTTTTTCTCAGTAAAGGAAACAATCAATAATGTGAAGAAAGAGCCTATAGAGGGGGAGAAAGTTTTTAAACACATGCACTTCAGATAGAACACTAATCTTCAGAATTTATAAAGAACTCAAAACCCTTAATACCAAAGAAAAAATAACCCAATCAATAAATGGGCTAAGGAACTGAGCAGACACTTCACAGAAAAAGATAAACAATTGATCAACAGATACATGAAAAAATGTTCAACATCTCTCATAATTAGAGAAATGCAAATCAAAGCTACCCTAGCATTTCATCTCACTCCAATTAGAATGGCTATTACCAAGAATACAAGCAACAACAGGTGTTGGCGAGGATGTGGGGTAAAAGGTACACTCATACATTGCTGGTGGGGTTGCAAATTGGTGCAGCCACTCTGGAAAGCAGTGTGGAGATTCCTTAGAAAACTTGGAATGGAAACACCATTTGACCCAGCTATCCCACTCCTTGGCCTATACCCAAAGGACTTAAAATCAGCATACTACAGTGATGCAGCCACATCAATGTTCATAACTGCTCAATTCACAATAGCCAGTTTGTGGAACCAACCTAGATGTCCCTCAATTAACGAATGGATAAAGAGTCTGTGGTATATATACACAATGGAATATTGTTCAATCATAAAGAAGAATACAATTATATCATTTGCAGGTAAATGGGTAAAATTGGAGTATATCATGCTATGTGAGATAAGTCAATCCCCCCCCCAAAATAAAGGTCAAATGTTTTCTCTGATAAGTGGTTGTTGATACATAACAAGGGAACATGGGTGGGGATTAAGGGAAGAATGGAGGAACTTTAGATTGAGCAGAGTTAAATAAGAGGAGGGGAGCAAGCAGCAGGTGGTAAATATGGTGGAATGAGACAGACATCATTACCCTATGTACATGTATGATTACACAAATGGTGTGATTGTACATCATGTACAACCATAGAAATGAAATGATGTACTCCATTTGTGTACAATGATTAAAAAATGCATTCTACTGTCATGTATAACTAAATAGAACAAACAATAAAAACAATCAATGAGGATGATAAATTATATTAACATGATAAATAGAAATCACATGACCATCCTAGTAGAATGGAAAAAAAAATTTAAGTTCAACCTGTTTTTGTGATGAACACACTAGTAATAGAAGGAAATTATCTCATGTAATAATGGCCAACTATAAAAGGTCCATAGCTAACATTACACTCAAACATGAAAAAACTAAAATCCTTTCTTCTAAGATCAAGAACAAGGCAAATATGAGCATTCTCATCATTTCTATTTAACAGAGTACTGGAAGTCCTAAACTGAACAGTCAGGCAATTAAAAGAAATAAAATATAC
The DNA here is from genome assembly GCF_902686445.1 of Sciurus carolinensis. Classification (NCBI taxonomy): domain Eukaryota; kingdom Metazoa; phylum Chordata; class Mammalia; order Rodentia; family Sciuridae; genus Sciurus; species Sciurus carolinensis. The sequence goes on along the minus strand of NC_062232.1, from coordinate 106,836,134 downwards.
TATTAGAATGAAGAAGCCAAAACTATCTGTTTGCAAAACATGATCTTATATATATATATAACTTTTAAAATTTCAGAAGACAACTGTTAGATTTCAAACAAATACAACGAATTTCCTGAATAAGATTTAACATGCAAATATTAATTGCATATTATACACTATCAATGAAAAATGCTAAAAATTAAGAATAAGACATTGTTGAAAGAAATTAAAGAAGATACAAATACATGAAAAACATATCACATGTTCATGCATAGAAAGGCTTAATAGTATTAGAATTTTCATGTTACATAAAGTGATCTACAGATTGAATGCAATTTATATCAATTCCATTTTTTTAAGAAATCTGAAAAATATCCTACTATCCTTATATGGGTTCACAAAGAAGCCAGACATATCAGACAACGTCTTTTTTGCCTTTTTTAATTTTAGATGGTCACAACACCTTTATTTTATTTATTTAATTTTAGGTGGTACTGAGGATCGAGCCCAGTGCCTTATATGTGCTAGGCAAGCACTCCACCACTGAGTTACCACACCAGCCCTCATCAGACAACCTCAAGAAGGAAGCTGCAGATATGAGAATTCATGATTTCAAAGTGCACTCCAAATTTACAGTAATCAACATAGATCAATGAAATGGAATAGAGTTCACAACTAAAGATACATATGAGCCAGGTATGGAAGGGCACCCCTGAAATTCCAGTGACTTAGAAGGCTAAGGCAGGGGGATAGCAAATTCAAGACCAGCCTCAGCAAATTAGCGAGGCCCTAAGGACTTTGTGAGACTCTTTCTCAAATTAAAACATGAAAACAGAGCTGGGAATGAGGTTCAGTGGTTAAGCACCACTGGGTTCAATCCCTGGTACCTCAATAAATAAATAAATAAAATATATATGTAATGTCTAACAATTTATGACAAGAGTGTCAATACTACTCCATGGGTAAGAGATAGTTTCTATCAAATTTGGTTGGAAAACTGAATATCCACATGCAAAAAAAATGAAATTAGACCCTTATCCTACACAATGCATATAATTCAAATCAAAATAGATTAAAGAGTTAAATATAAGACCCAATAAACTAAAGCACTTAGAGAAAACATAGGAAGAAATATTATAACAATGATTTTAGCATTGACTTCTTGGATTCAACACCAAAGGTGTGGAGAACAACAACAAAAAAATGTACGCAAGTGGGAATAAAGTCTTCTGCAAAAGAAAGGAGGCAATTGATGAAATGAAATGACAACCTAAGGAATTGGAGAAAATATTTCAAATAATATGCCTGATAAGGTTAATAAAAAATATATAAAATATTTTATAACTCAATAGCAAAAATAATAACTGATTAAAAACTGGGCATAGCTCTTAAATAAGACAGTTCCCCAAAAAATACGTACAAATGTGCAAAAGGTTTATAAAAGGATGTTCAACACTACAAATCATCAAGAAAATGAAAATGAAATCAAAACCACATTGAGGTATGATCTCATACCTGTCAGCATGGCCATTATCATAGAAACAGAAAATAACAATCATTCATGAAGATGCAGAGAAATTAGAACACTTATATACTACTGGTATAATGTAAAATGGATCAACCAACCTAGAAAACAGTGTGATTTTCCTGAAAAATTAAACATATAATTCCCATAAGATACAACAATGCTTCTGTCTTCATCTGTTTCTCTTGTTATAAATAAACACCATAGGGTGGGTAAATTTTTTTAAGAATGTTTATTTAACCCTTGGTCCTAGAGGCTGGAATATCCAAGGTCAGTTGATTGAATCTGGTGAAGACCTTCTTGCTGATGGGAACTCTGCAAAATACTAAAGTGGTTCAGGGCATCTTATGATAAGAGGGATGCATTCAAGAGAGAGCCAAATTGGCTTTTATAACAATGACTCTTCAATATAATCCATTAATACATTAATCCATAATGGATCAATCCATTCATGAAGGCTGTACTCCCATGATCTTATCATATTTAAAGATGATACCTTGTTGTACCTCTTAATATAGTAAAACTTGAATTAAACTCAACGTAATTATTTGTTGGAATATTTAAAATATAAAATATTCATTCTGAGTACTCATTTAAAAGAATTAAAAACAGGATTTGAAACAGGTATTTTCACTCTCATGTTCATTGCAGTACTATTCACAATAACCAAGAAATGGAAACAATCTTAGTGTTGATCAACTGATGAATGGATAAAGAAATTGTCATACATGTACAAAATAAAATGCTATTCGGTCATAAAAAGAATGACATAACATAATTTGGAACAACATGGATAGATCTATATATCATTCTGTTCAGTGAAATAAGTCACATGCAGAACAAAAATTACCATGCAATCTCATTCATATGTGAGATCCAAAAAAGCCGATCTCATAGAATTTTGGAGAATAATTGTGGTTACCATAAGCAGAAGAGCTTAAGGAGAGGATGGGAAATGGTTGATCAATCAATATTTTTACATTAGATAGAAGTAAGAAGCTCTGGTATGCTGTTGCACAGTAGGGCACTTAAAGATAACAATAATGTACTATGCATTTCAAAAAGCTAGAAATGATTTTAATATTGTTACCATAGAGAAATGATCAATTTTGAGGTGACAGATGTATTTAGCTTGATTTAAATATTATGCAATGTATACATGTATCAAAATATTACATGGTAGCCAACTAATATGTAAACATTTTATGTTTCTATGTAGCATTTTAAAAAATAAAATGAACATAAAAAACTGGAAAAAACACTTCATTTTAAATGTTTTAACTTACTTTAAAATATTAATTACACAAACATAACTAATTCCATTTGATCATTGCAACTAATAAGATTATATACAATATTTGGATGCTCTAGATTAATTAGACCTGGCCACGGATCTTTCAAAAGCATAAGGAAAAAAAAAAAAAACTTAGTCTCATTTTGTTTGATCCTCTCCCAGTTTGTACTTTTTAGGTTGTTATATTCTTCATAGGACAACCTTGTTCATATATGTATATGTGTCTGTAGATAGATACATATATACATATCCCCTAGTCTCTCTCTCTTTATATATATATTTTTTTCACACACATATATGTATGTATGTATATAAATAAATATAAAATATCTAAGATATTTGGACAAAGAAAAATGGAATTCATTAATAATCTCATCATTACAACACAACCATTATTAATATTTCCTTCTCAATTCTTTTCTAATTGGACATGAGTAATATTGTACATGTAACTGTATACCATTTTGTACTTAAAATTATTCATTAACTCAAAGGTTTTATAGCTAATTTGAATTTACCATTTTATGTTATTATATTACCTACATTAACCTAAATAGATTCACATTAATATTTGAAAGTTGTAGATGACATTACTACATAAACTTATAAAGCAAATGAATAATTTTAAGACCTTTACAATATTCCATTCAGTGAAAGTAATGATATTAATTTAATCACTCATAAATTATTGAAAACATGGGTCTTTTCTATTTTTTCATTAATATAATTTCAAAGAATATCTTTCTTGAAAATTGTTTTCGACACTTGGGAATATCTCCTTTGGGTTTGCATAATTAGGATTTCTGGATGGAAGGATCTGAACATTTAAATGGTTTCTCATGAAACCTAAAGCATTGATCTGAAAAAGTTCTGAACCAGTGTCCACTGCCAGAAGTACTGCACAAGTAGCCAATATCTCAGGCACTAAGTCGGGGGGAAAAATTTATCATCATTTAATACTATATCCAGGTAAGTTTTAATTACACTAAGTTAAGAGATACCTTACTGGTACATGGATGGAACTGGAGACTACCATGCTAATTAAATAATTTTGTCCCAAAAAGTCAAAGACCAAATGTTTTCTCTGATATGTGGAAGCTAATGCAAAATAAGTAGTGGGGATAAAAAATTGAGGAAGGATCAGTGGAGTACACAAAGGGGAATGAAGGAAAGGGGGAAGGGATAGAATAGGGAAAGACAGTGGAGTGAATCTGACATAATTTTCCTGTACACATATATGAATACGCCACAGTGAATCTCACCATCATGTACATCCAAAAGACACTAATTTATAAAAAACTATAATAACAGAAAGATCAGTAGAGTAGAGGGAAAGAAATAGGGAAGGAGGAGGGAAAATACTGGGGACTGAATTAGAACAAATCATATTCCATGATTTTATAATTATGTCAAAATGAATCTTACGGTTATGTATAATTAAAAAGAACCAGCAAAAAAGAGTTCGCTAGGCCTTCCCTTTATTCATAATCACTTTAGTATGTAATTACCTTTCCTTCAAAAACAAAACTGTTTTCTCCTTCCAAATTTCAAAATCAAGTTGGTTTTTGACAAAAATGGTAATTCCAGAATGTTGCATGAAATCATTTAGTTCTTTCCCCCATATTTCATAAGTGGGAAAAAAAGCATTCATATGTTACTCAGGGGAGTGAAAAATCATGCAGCTATTGTCAGAAGAAACACAGGAATCCAGCTTTCCCCTTTTCCAGTTAAAAGGCCTTTCCATTATCCTCTCACTTGCACCCATTCACCCACCATAAGTTTGTTCGTGGTACATTTTCATCCCTTGGTACTTTCTTATCTCTGAGAGTGAGTAGTGATGGATTAATTAAACTAACTCCTACTGATGGATGTCTTCTCATTCAATTTACAGTGTTAGTTGTTATGCTCTAGAGACACAAATTAAAATACAGCCTCAAATTTACCTGTCCTAGAGATATTCAAAGTCTTCTGAGAGTAAGATGATTACAGAATTACAGCAATGTAGCAAATGCTACATTAAAAATTGTTATGAAATGTTGAGGGAGAACAAAGGAGAAAGCTCCCTACCATTTGTATTGGATGGTGGGGGGCTTTATGTTTGGGGAAATTCACAGAAAAATTGATGCTTCAGCTTATTTTAGATTACTTTCAATAAGTTAAGCATTCAGAATCATGCATTTTTGCAGAGTTCAGAAGAGCAGTTTCTGAGTCCATCATATTCTGGATCAAAAAAGAAAAAGCATTACAATCGCTACACATAGTTCCACCATTCTTTAACAGAATAATTTTTCTTGTTCTGTCACCATCTCTGAGAGGGATATTTCCTCAAATTCCTTCCCACCTCCTCAACATGCTTACTTTTCTCTGTACTTCTGATCATCAAGACATGGATGTTGGTTTACCATGCTGAGCAGATGAGTCTGTGTTCCTACATGCCTGGGGGGATCATATCACTAGAAGGTGCCTGGCAAGAGTTAGGTATTTTTTGCTGGATGGATGAATGAAATGTCTTCTGACACTCAATATGGCTGCTCCATGTCTTACCACACTCACACATGAATTCTTTATTCACATATTTTTGAGAAACTGCTCTGCGTCAAACATTCTCGTAGGTTCTAGGACTTCAAAGGCAGTGAAAAACCCTTTTCTTCCCTTGTAGACTCACTCTGTAGTGGAAAAATATATAAGATAATAGGAGATTTAGATGATTGACATGAAGTATGGTACATTTTAACAGATGGAAAATAAATCATTAATTGGGGGGACAGACAGAAAACTGAGAAGTATTTCAGGCAAAACAGAATGGGCAAAGGCCTAGAGACAACAAAAATTTATATCTCTGAGCAACTGAAAAAAAATAATTTGACTGGAGTACAGGATACATTTGGAGGTTCTAGATCTGCTTCCATTCGGAGCTTACAGCCTTGAAAACTACATTTTCTGGGTCAACATTACCCCAAACATGTGAGATAAGTCCTCTGACAACTAGGCCAATAGACAACTTGTACCTGACTCTCACTCTGTTGTAATCATTCAAAATCCAAAGGATAGACTATCCTGGCCATGTGAGCTTCCCTGGTACATCTGAAGTTCTAGGTTTCCCTACTTCCAACTCCAAAACCCCCAATCTTTCTCTTCATTCTCAAATCAATCTAGTGTACCTTCCAGATTTTTGTTGTATAATCCACATATTTCCCTTCATTTTTCATCACTTCCTCACAGTTCCAATCTACAACTGGAATGAGGATCACCCCAAGTATCCTGTTGATTGCCCCTAGAGTTATCTTGAATAGTGGTTTTATACTTGTCTCCCATGTGCCTCTGGTGGTTGGGAATTAGGCTTTATCCTAATATTTTTCTCTTACCTTTTTAAAATTATTTTATTTTATTTTTTATTTTGATTCATTGTATACAAATGGGGTACAACTATCGTTTCTCTAGTTGTACATGAAATAGGGTCACACCATTTGCATAATCATACATGTACATATGGTAATGATGTTTGTCTCATTCTATTATTTTTCTTTTGCCCCACCCCTGCCCCACCCCTTATTTTCCTCTCTACAACCCATCTTTCCTCCATTCTTGCCTCCCTCCTACCCCCTGTCATGTATCATCATCTACTTATCAGAAAAATCATTTGACCTTTGGTTTTGGGGGATTGATTTATTTCACTTAGCATGATATTCTCCAACTCTATACATTTACCTGCAAATGGCATAATTTTATTCTTATTTATGGCTAAATAATATTCCATTGTATATATATACCACAGTTTCTTTATCCATTCATCTATTGAAGGGCATCTAGGTAGGTTCCACAATCTAGCTATTGTGAATTGAGCTGCTACAAACACTGAGGTAGTTGCATTACTGTAGTAGGCTGAGGAGCCTACAGAGTGGGAGAAAATCTTTGCCACACACACTTCAGATATAACACTAATCTCCAGAATCTATAAAGAACTCAAAAACTTTACACCAAGAATACAAATAACCCAATCAACAAATGGGCTAAGGAAATGAGCAGACACTTCACAGAAGAAGATCTACAAGCAATCAACAGATATATGAAAAAATGTTCAACATCTCTAGTAATAAGACAAATGCAAATCAAAACTACCCTAAGATTCCATCTCACCCCAATTAGAATGTCTTTTTTCAAGAATATAAGCAACAATAGGTGTTCACGACAATTTGGGGGAAAAGGTACACTCATATATTGCTGGTGGGGTTGCAAATTGGTGCAGCCACTCTGGAAAGCAGTGTGGAGATTCCTTAGAGAGCTTGGAATGGAACCACCATTTGACCCAGCTATCCCACTCCTTGGCCTATACCCAAAGGACTTAATATCCTAATATCTTAAGACTTACTCAGTCCTTCTTGAAACTCATTTCTTTTGGCTACCACCACAATGTTCTCTTTGTTTTTCTTTTATTTATATTGTTGTTCCATCTCTATCTTCTTTTCTGACTCATTAGCTAGCTGTTTTTAGTACATTATGCTCCTCAAGTTGGACTTTTAGTTTTCCTTTTTTCTCATACTTTGGTCTCTTCAAAAATGATCTCATCAATCCTAAGGCTTCAACAAATTCAAATGAATATACCAATCTCATTTCTTTCATTTTAATATCAGATTGCATATTTAATTGCCTTATTTTGTCATCTCGAACTCAGTATATACAAAGTCAGTCATCATAAAATCTCCAGTACCCTTTCCAATATGCCCTAAATAGTGAATGACATGTATATCTATTCAGTAATTCCACAACAGAAAAACTGATAGCCTGTCTTAATACTTTGGTACTTCCCTGTCCTTAAGCCTCATTATTCTCAAAACTTGTCAAGTCCTAGGAATTTCCATTCATAAATCTCAAATACCTGTCCTCCATGTCTGAAGAGCCTGATCTCTTCTAAACAAAGATTCTATTTCCTTATTCTTTAATTATTTATGTAGCTTCCTAACTGAACTTTTTGCTTACACTTCCTAATCTTGGAAATGTTATGGAATTAAACCAACTGTGAATGTGTGATTGTATGTAGAGATGAAGAAAGAAAAGATTAAGTTGTTCTCTAAGATTTAATTTGAATGACCTGGTGGGTAATGTTTCCAAATATTGAAATATAAACCACAATTTGAGTATGAGTTTCGGGTGTAGTAATTTGTGAGTAGTTTGTCCATAGTTCATGACTTGAATACATAAGGGTGAATGGGATGAGCAGGAGAGTGTAATAAAATTAGTAGAAGAAGATCAATAGATGGAGAGTAGCACTACCATTTTCACTAACATATTTTGCTGACTCCTTAAGTTTTTGAGGAAAAACAACCCTAGTAAATTCAAGTACTAGGCATTATAATAAGGTTTATATTCTTCAGTCAATGAGTCTTGTCTTTAGGTGACTTGCATAGTCCTTGTTTAAAGTCTGTCTTTTCTATTAAGCTAAAGACTGTAGAAAGATGATAAAATGTCTAGGAAAAAACCCAGCAATGTGACTGCTTTTACTTAAGCTTCCTAAATAGTCATATCAAATGGACTGTCACATCCTACTGCATTTGCTGAACTTTGTTTTGTCCTCTTTCCTGGATGACTAGTCTCTCCTAAAATATCTATCACTTCTACCAACCATCCACACTCTAAGTTGACAAAACTAATGTTTATTTTATAGGGATTTAGAAGCAATCAAAAAGAACTAACCAACCACACCTTTGAATGTATCAAACTGTCTTTTCTTCCTCTACTGCAAGTGTATCCTATCATTTCGTATGAATTATCCCCGTACCTTAAAATGGACAATTTCATTACACAAGAAATTTCACTCCTCTCACTTACCCAAAGAATTTCTCTAAGTTGTTTTCTTTTGTTCCTCTATTATCAATTGTACCAGTTTTGCAACATCATTGCTGTCTATAAACATGTCATGATCCCTTTAGTTGTAATAAATTCTTCCCTTGATCCTGTACACTGTTTAAGTTACCACAGTTTGTGACTTCTCCCCTTTAAGGAAAACACCCTGGAACAACTTAACCATACCTTTACCTCTCTTCTCCTCTCATTCTCTCTTTAAAAAATGCACACAAGTAAATAAAACACATATTTTAATAAATATTTATAAAACAAACAATATAACTGTATTATAAGTAGAAAATTAGAAATTTACTAGTACCCAAGAAACACCCCATTGTCTTTTAATGTCTGATACTTCTTTTTTTTAATTTATATTTTAATTTTTAACAGACTGCATTTTGATTCATTGTACACAAATGGGGTACATCATTTCATTTCTATGGTTGTATACAATGTAGATTCACGCCATTTGTGTAATCATACATGTACATAGGGTAATGATGTCTGTCTCCATCATCTTTTCATACCCTCTCCCTCTCATTTCCCTCTACATAATTCAAAGTTCCCCCATTCTTCTCTCACTTCCCACCCCAACTCCCATTATATATCATTCTCAACTTATCAGGGAAAGCATTTGGCCTTTGGTTTTTTGGGATTGGCTTATTTCACTTAGCATGATATTCTCTAATTCCATCCATTTATTTGAAAATGCCATAATATTATTCTTCTTTATGGCTGAATAGTATTCCATTGTGTATATATAGCAGAGTTTCTTTATCCATTCATCTGTTGGAGGGCATTTAGGTTGGTTCCACAATCTAGCTATTGTGAACTGAGCTGCTATAAACATTGATATGGCTGTGTTACTGTAGTTTGCTGATTTTAAGTCCTTTGGGTATAAACTGAGGAGTGCGATAACTGGGTCAAAAGGTGGGTCCATTCCAAGTTTTCTAAGGAATCTCCACACTGCTTTGCAGAGTGGTTGCACCAATTTGCAATCCCATCAGCAATGTATGAGTGTCCCTTTTTCCCCACATCCATGCCAACATCTATTATTGTTTATGTTCTTGAAAATAGCCATTCTAATTGGAGTAAGATGAAATCTTAGAGTTGTTTTAATTTGCATTTCTCTAATTACTAGAGATGTTGAACACTTTATCATACATTTATTAATCGCCTATATGACTTCTGTAAAGTGTCTGTCCAGTTCCTTGGGTCATTTATTGATTGGGTTCTTTGTATTTTTGGTGTAAAGTAATCAAAACATCATTTCTTCCAAAATTCAAATCACTATCCTAGGTCTTGTGATAATCACTTCTTTGCTACACTTTATACTTTTACCACATATGTATGTATCCCTAAACAACTTGCTTTGCCTGTATCTGTTTTTAAAATATGAATAAATGGAAATTCACTCTATTCTTTTTTATTCTTTTACTCAACATAGTAACCCTCATCAATGACAACATTGTAGTTTATTCATTCTCATTGCTATAAAATATTCCATTGCATGAATATACTAAAATTAACTTATTTATTTTCTTGTGGATGAACGTAAGAATTATTGCCTTATTTGGGTTATTACAAATTATGCTATTGTGGGTATTCTCATACATGAATGTTGGTAAACCCTTACATGAGTTTCTCTGGGACATAATAAAATAAGGAATGGGCTTACTATATCACACATGTGTATCATCAGCCATACTAGGTAATAAAAATGTCAGTTTCCTAAATTATTCACACCAAATTTTCTCTTATCAGAACCACTTGAGATTTTCCAGTACTCTACATTCTTGTTAACATAGAACATACAATATTGTCTGACTCTTAAATTGATCTCAATCTGGTAACTGAGTTATAGGACTCATAATTTAATATTTGTTTTCATAATGGCAAATAAGTTTGAATATCTTTTTATACATTGTTGGCCATATTCAAGTCTTCTTTTATGAAAAATATTTTCAGCTGTTTTAGAGAATTTTTATATAAAATTGTACTAATTTTTTATGTTTTCGGTGGTAATTCTCATCAGTTTAACATGTTTAAAATAGACCACCTTGAGACTTATTTTGCACTTTTATCTAGGTGTCATTGAATATAATTAATGAAAACTACTAGTTTGACTGAAGTGAATTCATTTAATTTAGCCAGAATTGGTTACTTAGTATTTAGTGTGATACCCTTACTGCTTCCCTGAAGTGCCACATCTGTAATGCCTTTCACATTTTGTATGCATGTTTGTTTCTGTAATATTGATTATGTTTAATTGGTTTATTATTGTATTCTGAGGAAAGGAGATTTATATTTTAAAAATCTGTTGAGTTCCTAGTAACTGAAATGTTTTCTGTTGACTAAAAGACATTCAATAACTATTTGTTGAATTAATAAATGGAGGAAGGAAGGAAAGAGGATGAACCAGTGATAAATTAGGAATCATATCAATGCATATTAATTTCATTATTCCATGGGAAATTGGCTACAAAACTAAATGTTATACCTATTTCATTATAATATGAGATTTGCTATTCATACACTGAAGAAATGATTGGTATTGATAAATGACTTTCTTAAAAGAATATTCTAAGTAAATAATCCTGGTTGATTAATGTCACATCAGAGAAAAGAACATCCATGAGGAAAGTTAGCTGAATTTGATACAGATTGGATACATGTTAGAACTCACATATTTCTTGATCAATTCTGGACCCAAAACAAATGAGGCTCATAAAAGTATATTTAAGTTACTTGTTATACCCTTAGAACTTTATAACTCAAAGATCCCTGAACATTAGCACATTTACTCCTTTCTTTGTACAGTTGAGGAAAGTAACTAAAAAGATTGAAATGACTTATTCAAGTTTGCATATACATTTACTAACAGAATCAGGGCTAGCACACTCCTTTTTTGCACAGTGATTTTTGTTATCATTGTAAATTCATGTCAATTATAATAAAAATGTCAAGCTTGAGTAAGAATTTTATCTTAAAATAATTTCTTAAATATTTCAATTAGTTTGAGATGATATAGTTTACTTCTTCTTCTTACTATTATTATTACTAATAATAATATTGCTACTACCACTTGAAATAACTTGTTTTGCAGCTGATTGTATTTGAAGTCAGTGAATTGCTGCAATTGTGCTTTGGTATATTTCCAAAGCTCTAGAACTGCATGGATGTGTAATCGGTTTACAATATAATAAATCAAATACAGTACTTTCAAATTAAAATACTGTTTTAATGCATCACCTAAAGTTCTCTGTATTTATATAGAATCTTTACAATTTTAGTGTATTTACCTCCTGGCCAATCTATCTCTCCTATCCTTAAAAAATTTTAGTGTGTCATTTGTTAACACCTCTTGTTTATAATGTAACTACTTTGTAGATGCAGTGCTAATTGTATTTTTGGATTAACTTTGCATTTTCACTTAATTGATTCTGCTTTAATTTGAAGTGGTACAGTTTGGAATTTGCTAACAATTTAAAGATCTTATCAAAGGCTTAAAAGAAAGACATAAAAAATGCTTTTATAAAAACTTGAAGTTCAATGACTTTTTATTTTATTTAAAAACTTGGCAGTGGTTGGGTGCAGTGGCACACGCCTGTTATCCCAGCGGCTCCAGAGGCTGAGACAGGATTGCAAGTTCAAAGCCAGCCTCAGCAACTTAGTGAGGTGCTAAGCAACTCAGTGAGACCCTGTCTCTAAATAAAATACAAAATAGGACTGGGGATGTGGCTCTGTGGTTGAGTGCCCCTAAGTTCAGTCTCTGGTGTGCCTCCCCAAAATCAAAAACTTGGTAGGATATAGTCAGGTAGAATAGTCACTTTAGGCTTTCAAAAATATTACAATATAATAATTAATAAGTTTTTGTGAAACAAATTTTAAAGATTTTTTTTCTTTTTTTCTCCTCTGTCCTCTCTCTTCCTCTCTCTCTCCATTGCCAAAAAAGTAAAATCACATAGAAATCAAGTATACAAAGAGTTGACTCATCCCTTACTTCCTTTGTTTTGCATGTTTCATGTACCACCAAAATCTATGGTGGTCAGGTGCTAAGTGATATGTCCTTGGCCTACGTGGAAATAGAAATTAATATTGTTCTGTTTTTCAAAACAATATTGCTGCATTAAATCATAATTCTCAAACCCCATTCTTCTCTTCTTAGTGACATCTATTGAAATTTCTGCTCTCCTTTCTTCTACTGTTCTTGCTCCTCCAACTTTAGAGTCTAAAGATGATGTAAGGGTCCACTTTCTAGTTTGGTAAGAAGTACTGCTCAGAAAGACACTTTACAGAAAACTTGTGGGGAATAAATTTGCATAATTCTGAATTGTGCACAATTCTTCAAAAAGAAGTAGAAGTTACAAAATGTTGTTTATTTGAAAATTTGTCAAACATCAATAGGATTGCTTAAAATATATTAATTTAAAAAAAAAACATTGAGTCAATCAAAATTTTCACCCATCTATGAACTTGAGATTCATAAAGAAAAGAAGAGACAAAGAGTTGCCCAGCATATTATAGACATTTGTCAGTTTTAAGTAATAAAATCTGTATAGATGCTTCCTGGATATATTTTCCAATGTCTATAGGCTAAAACACAATGTTTCTATGAGTTTGGGAAGAATGGCATGGCATGACAATATGGAGATTGGTTTCAATATTTTTAGAACTTTGTCCCACTGTGTTACAGATTACTTGAAACATACGCAAAGTTTGGATAATTTTCTCTCTGTGTGTTGGATCGATTTTTTGATTCCCTGAAAAATGTGTGTTATCAGTTGTTCCATGAAGCAAAAGACTTCTGAATTCAAGTTTTATTAATTTCTTCATTCATTTATTCATCCATCCAATATTTATTGTGCTCGTATTAAATCTACATTATTGTACAATATTTGCTTGAGGAAAATAACATACATGAGACAATTTTAATTTGGAATAAGAAAGGACACTAGTTAGACTTCTGATTCCCTTCTCCAATCCACAAACCTGCAAGAGGCGATCCAAGATGGCGGCCTAGAGGGAGACTGCACCCCTGGTCGCTCCAGAACCCTGGAGTTAAGAGGGGGAGGCATTGAGAGACTCGGACTAAAATAGAGCCACGGGTGAGTCTGCCCACTGGGTAAAGCTCAGCCCGGGTGGCAGGCCCAGATAGAGGTGGCTTATCGGAGCCGGGCAGGGCAGCTAGAGTCATCCACAAGCAGCCCTGCGCACTCCTGCGGTGGGCCCCGCCCACACAGCCAGCTTCTCCAGGTTCTTGGAACGGAACTGGCCCGCTAGTGAGAGCCTTTCTGACCAGAGCAGGCTTCGAGTCCCGGAGACGCTGCAGCGCAGTGTACTCCGGCAAAGAACCAGCGGAGAGCCTCGATCTGCAAGCAGCCTCAGGGATCAGGGCAGGGCAGCCGGAGACCTCTTCAGGCGGCTCTGCCCACTCCGGCTGCGGGCTCTCTTCACGGGGCAATCCAAGATGGTGGTCTAGAGGGAGAATGCACCCCCGGTCGCTCCAGAACCCAGGAGCTAAGAGGGGGAGGCATTGAGAGACTCGGACTGAAATAGAGCCACAAGTGAGTCTGCCCACTGGGTAAAGCTCAGCCCGGGTGGCAGGCCCAGATAGAGGTGGCTTAGCGGAGCCGGGCAGGGCAGCTAGAGTCTTCCCAAGGTAGCCTTCCACACTCTGGCAGTGGGCTCTTCCCACACGGCCAGCTGCACGGTGCAGGCCCACAGTGAGAGCATTTCCGCACAGAGCCAGTTCCAAACCGTGGAACCAGTAGGGGGCTAGGGGCAGTTTTCTTTGGATGCGCTGCTTTATCAGATTCCTCCAAGACATCAGGCTACTGAAGGCTGGGAGGTGATATATTGGAAATCTACCGGGACACTATAAGCCAATAGTGGAAAACTGCAATATCTCAGGGTCCCACTGACAACTGACCAATATGAGAAAACAAGGGAAGAAAATGTCCCAAACAAACCTAGATACTACATCAATAAAACCCAATGACAGCACAGCAGAAGAAATGTCAGAAAGGGAGTTCAGAATGTACGTAATTAAAACGATCAGGGAAGCTAATGAGGAGATGAAACAGCAAATGCAGGCATTGAAGGAGGAGATGAAAGAGCAAATGCAGGCATTAAATGATCGCACCAATCAACAGTTAAAAGACCAAATACGGGAAGCAAGAGATCATTTCAATAAAGAGTTAGAGATACTGAAAAAAAACCAAACTGAAATCCTTGAAATGAAGGAAACAATAAACCAAGTTAAAAACTCCATAGAAAGCATAACCAATAGGATAGAACACCTGGAAGACAGAACCTCAGACATTGAAGACAAATTATTTAATCTTGAAAGCAAAGTTGGCCAAACAGAAAAGATGGTAAGAAATCATGAACAGAATCTACAAGAATTATGGGATATCATGAAAAGGCCAAATTTAAGAATTATTGGGATTGAGGAAGGCTTAGAGAAACAAACCAAAGGAATGAACAATCTATTCAATGAAATAATATCAGAAAATTTCCCAAATCTGAAGAATGAAATGGAAAACCAAGTACAAGAGGCTTATAGAACTCCAAACATACAAAATTACAACAGACCCACACCAAGGAACATTATTATGAAAATACCTAACATACAAAATAAAGACAGAATTTTAAAGGCCGCGAGAGAAAAGAACCAAATTACATTCAGGGGAAACCAATAAGAATATCAGCAGATTTTTCAATCCAGACCCTAAAAGCTAGAAGGGCCTGGAACAACATATACCAAGCCCTGAAAGAAAACGGATGCCAACCAAGAATCTTATACCCATCAAAACTTACCTTCAAATTTGACGATGAAATAAGATCCTTCCATAATAAACAAAAGCTAAAGGAATTTACAAAAAGAAAGCCAGCATTACAGAACATTCTCAGCAAAATATTCCATGAGGAAGAGATGAAAAACAACGATGCAAATCAGCAACAGGAGGCGCTAGCCTAAAGGAATAGCCAAATAAAGGAGAAACCAAATCATGTCAAAAACAAATATGAGTCAATGGACTGGGAATACAAATCATATCACAATAATAACCCTGAATGTTAATGGCCTGAATTCATCAATCAAAAGACACAGACTGGCAGATTGGATTAAAAAGAAAAATCCAACAATATGCTGCCTGCAAGAGACTCATCTCATAGAAAGAGACACCCATAGACTAAAGGTGAAAGGATGGGGAAAAACATACCATGCACACGGACACAGCAAAAAAGCTGGAGTATCCATCCTCATCTCAGATAATGTGGACTTCAAACCAAAACTAATCAGAAGGGATAAAGAAGGACATTACATGCTGCTTAAGGGAAGCATAAATCAGCAAGACATAACAATCATAAATATCTATGCCCCGAATATTGGCTCATCCACATACGTCAAACAAATCCTTCTCAATTCCAGAAATCAAATAGACCACAACACAATAATACTAGGCGATTTTAACACACCTCTCTCACCACTGGATAGATCGTCCAAACAAAAATTGAATAAAGAAACTATAGATCTCAACAACACAATCAGCAATTTAGACTTAACGGACATATATAGAATATACCATCCAACAAAGAACGAATACACTTTCTTCTCAGCAGCACATGGATCCTTCTCTAAAATAGACCATATTTTATGCCACAAAGCTACTGTTAGCAAATACAAGAAGATAGAGATACTACCTTGTACTCTATCAGATCATAATGGATTGAAATTAGAAATAAATGACAGAATAAAAAACAGAAACTTCTCCAATACCTGGAGACTAAATAGTACACTATTATATGATGAATGGATAACAGAAGACATCAGGAGGGAAATAAAAAAATTCTTAGAAGTAAACGAGAACAAAGACACATCATATCAAAATCTCTGGGACACTATGAAAGCAGTACTTAGAGGAAGATTTATTTCATGGGGTACATTCAAAAAAAGAAGTAGACATGAACAAATAAATGACTTAACACTACAGCTCAAAGCCCTAGAAAAAGAAGAGCAGACCAATACCAAAAGTAGTAGAAGACAGGAAATAGTTAAAATCAGAGCCGAAATCAACGAAATCGAAACAAAAGAAACAATCGGAAAAATTAACAAAATAAATAGTTGGTTCTTCGAAAAAATAAACAAAATTGATAAACCCTTAGCCACACTAACAAAGAGAAAGAGGGAGAAAACTCAAATTACTAAAATTCGGAATGAACAAGGAAATATCACAACAGACAGGAGTGAAATACAAAACATAATTAGAAGCTATTTCGAAAATCTATACTCCAACAAAACAGAAAACCTCGAAGACATCAACAAATTTCTAGAGACATATGAACTACCTAAACGGAACGAGGAGGACATACACAACTTAAATAAACCAATTTCAAGCAATGAAATAGAAGAGGTCATCAAAAGCCTACCAACAAAGAAAAGTCCAGGACCAGATGGGTTCTCAGCCGAGTTCTACAAAACCTTTAAAGAAGAGCTCATTCCAATACTCCTCAAACTATTCCATGAAATAGAAGAGGAGGGAACCCTCCCAAACTCGTTCTATGAAGCCAATATCACCCTGATACCTAAACCAGACAGAGACACATCGAGGAAAGAAAATTTCAGACCAATATCCTTAATGAACATCGATGCAAAAATTCTCAACAAAATTTTAGCAAATCGCATACAAATATATATTAAAAAGATAGTGCACCACGATCAAGTGGGTTTTATCCCAGGGATGCAAGGTTGGTTCAACATCAGGAAATCAATAAATGTCATTCACCATATCAACAGACTTAAAGTTAAGAATCACATGATTATTTCAATAGATGCAGAAAAAGCATTTGATAAAATACAGCATCCCTTCATGCTCAAAACACTAGAAAAAATTGGGGTAGTGGGAACATTCCTAAACATTATAAAGGCAATCTACACTAAGCCCATGGCTAATATCATTCTAAATGTTGAAAAACTGAAAGCGTTCCTCCTAAAAACTGGAACAAGGCAGGGATGCCCTCTTTCACCGCTTCTATTCAACATAGTCCTTGAGACTCTAGCCAGAGCAATCAGACAAACCAAAGAAATTAAAGGGATATGAATAGGAAAAGAAGAAATCAAACTATCCCTGTTCGCTGATGACATGATTATATATTTAGAGGAACCTGGAAATTCCACCAGAAACTTTTAGAACTCATAAGTGAATTCAGTAAAGTAGCAGGTTACAAGATCAATGCTCATAAATCCAATACATTTTTATACATAAGTGATGAATCTTCAGAAAGAGAAATTAGGAAAACTACCCCATTCACAATAGCATCAAAAAAAATAAAATACTTGGGAATCAATCTCACAAAAGAGGTGAAAGACCTCTACAATGAGAACTACAGAACACTAAAGAAAGAAATTCAAGAAAACCTTAGAAGATGGAAAGATCTCCCATCTTCCTGGATAGGCAGAATTAATATCGTCAAAATGGCTATACTACCTAAAGTGCTATACAGATTCAATGCAATTCCAATTAAAATCCCAATGATGTACCTTGCAGAAATAGAGCAAGCAATTATGAAATTCATCTGGAAGAATAAAAAACCTGGAATAGCTAAAGCAATCCTCAGTAGCAAGAGCGAAGCAGGGGGTATCGCAATACCAGATCTTCAACTCTACTACAAAGCAATAGTAACAAAAACGGCATGGTATTGGTACCAAAATACACAGGTAGATCAATGGTACAGAATAGAGGACATGGACACAAACCCAAATAAATACAATTTTCTCATACTAGACAAAGGTTCCAACAATACGCAATGGTGAAAAGATAGCCTCTTCAACAAATGGTGCTCGGAAAACTGGAAAACTATATGCAATAGAATGAAATTAAACCCCTATCTCTCACCCTACACAAAACTCAACTCAAAATGGATCAAGGACCTCGGAATCAGACCAGAGACCCTGCATCTTATAGAAGAAAAAGTAGGTCCAAATCTTCAACTTGTTGGCTTAGGATCAGACTTCCTTAACAGGACTCCCATAGCACAAGAAATAAAAGCAAGAATCAACAACTGGGATAGATTCAAACTAAAAAGCTTTCTCTCAGCAAAGGAAACTATCAGAAATGTGAAGAGAGAGCCTACAGAGTGGGAGAATTCTTTGCCAACCATACCTCAGATAGAGCGCTAATTTCCAGAATCTATAAAGAACTCAAAAAACTCTACACGAAGAATACAAATAATCCAATCAACAAATGGGCTAAGGAAATGAACAGACACTTCACAGAAGAAGATGTACAAGTAATCACCAGATATATGAAAAAATGTTCAACATCCCTAGTAATAAGGGAAATGCAAATCAAAACTACCCTAAGATTTCATCTCACCCCAATTAGAATGGCGATTATCAAGAATACAAGCAACAATAGGTGTTGGCGAGGATGTGGTGAAAAAGGAACACTCATACATTGCTGGTGGGGTTGCAAATTAGTGCAGCCACTCTGGAAAGCAGTGTGGAGATTCCTCTGAAAGCTTCTAATGGAAACACCATTTGACCCAGCTATCCCACTCCTTGGCCTATACCCAAAGGACTTAAAATCAGCATACTACAGAGATACAGCCACATCAATGTTCATTGCTGCTCAATTCACCATAGCCAGATTGTGGAACCAACCTAGATGCCCTTCAGTTGATGAATGGATAAAGAAACTGTGGCATATTTATACAATGGAATATTACTCCGCAATGAAGAATGATAAAATTATGGCATTTGTAGGCAAATGGTCGAAATTGGAGAATATCATGCTAAGTGAGATAAGCCAATCTCAAAAAACTAAAGGACTGAATGATCTCACTGATAAGCGGATGAGGACATATAATGGGGGGTGGGAGGGGCTAGCATTAGGTTTAGGGTTAGGTTTAGAGTTAGGCTAAGGAGAGCGGTAAGAATGAAGGAAAGAAGGACTGTGTAGAGGGAAAAGAGGGGTGGGAGGGGTTGGGGGGAGGGGAAAAATAAAATAAACATCCTTACCCTATGTAAACGTAAAAAAATAAAAAAATAAAAAAAATAAAAAATAAAAGAGTGATATGTGAATAAATATGTTAAGGCAAAAAAAAAAAAAAAAACCTGCAAGAGATGGGCACTGATGGTATTCAAAATATCAGTCAGGAATAAACCAAAAAGTACTGGAAAAAAAAAAAAAAACCTGGAAAGACCAATGAGGAAGGAAAGAAATCTGTGTTAACTAGAAATTGTGAACTGAAGTAGGAAAGAGACAGAAACCAGAAACCACAGACAGGAACAGACTGAGAGAAATGATGATTCATAAATTAATTAAAAATATTATTAGAAAACTATTGTGTCAACTTTTTCAAGTACGGTTCTGAGTGTAAAGGATATAGCAGTTAACAAAGCAAGGATCCCTGTCCCCACTAAGCCTACCTTCTAGGAGAAAGATTCAAATATTTTGCTAATTAAGTAAAACATTAACATGGATAAGTAATAAAGGAAAATAAAGCAGGGAAGAGGACAGGAAATTGCAGGGACGGCATGCAAATTCAAATGAGGTGATTAGAATGGACTGTGCTGATTGGCTATTTGAGTAAAGACAAAGAAGTGATGGGGAGAGCCATGAATTTTTCTGGGAGAAGAACATCCCAGAGTGAGCAAATGTATTGTAATGACCGTTTTTTTGACATGCATTAAAGAATTAAACAATTGGCCAATGTAACTGCTATAGAGTGAGCAAGGGCAAGTATAATAGAACATTGTGTCAGAAAGATAATGGTGAGTGAGACAAATCATGTACAGACTTATAGACCAAAGTGAGAGCTTTGGTCTTTAATCTGCATGGCATAGGAAGCCACTAGAGGACGAAGTAGAAAGAGTAACATGACATGATAATTTAAAACAGGGATACTCTAACTTGTATGTAAAATACAGACTACGGAGAAATAAAGCCAGAAACTGTAGTATAGTAATAAAATGACTGGAATAATTTAGTTGAACAATACTAGTCTTTTGATCCAGGACAAGGTTTCTCATCTTGGCATTATTTACTTTTGGGACCAATAATTCTTTACCGCATGGGTCTTGAGGAGGTGAACTGTCCTGTGTATTATAATACGTTCAGAAACTTCTCTGACCTCTACCTATCAGAGATCATTAGGAATCCTATCACAAAGTCTCCATCCAGAATTATTATCAGGAACTCTAAATCCTTTCTTATGTAGGTCAATGTCAAAATATACAGCCTCTGGGTACTAGAGTTCACTCCTGACATAGGAGAGTGCAGAGAAAATTGGGAGGTCCTCTTCAGTTTATACTACAGTCTACTGAAACACCCCAATAATCAGGAAAATATTACATCAGGTTGCTCTCCAGAACCTGATTGCTGGCTGAGTGTGATTTCAGCCATTCTATTCCGGTCTCTTACATCACCACATATAAAGACAAATAGACCAGTCAATAGATAATTTCAAGATCCTATTTCTAATGCCTGAAATTCCTTACCCAGGGATAAAATTTTGCCATTCAAATTGAGAGTTTAAGTTTGATAAACAAATCGATCCGAAGCTTAATAGGCTGATTATGACCCTTCCATTTTGGAAAGGAAAGAGTGAAGGAGAAGCATGAAGAAGGACCTGAGAGTGAAGGACTGAATAGGGGGGAAAAGAGAAGGGCGGAAAAAAGAGGGCATATTATTACTGACTTCAAGAATACACAGAATGGATTCTTCTAAGTCTCTTTTGGGCAATGACAAACATGAAGCTATGTAATAATTTCAGCTTGACAACTGTAAATATAAGAAATTCTGTCTTATAGGATTTGGGCAGATTTATTTAAATCCAGGAGATTTAATATGTGTTTATTTAAGGAATTTTTGTTGAGGAATTGCTGCATATTTAAATTGAAGTTTTATTACAAATAGTATTTCTTCTATGGTCTCCTTTAAAGTGCTATAAGAGTATGTGGTAAACAGAATATTTTCCATCTATGACTATCCTAGATAACAGAAGAACTTCTTTAGTACTCAAAATTTTCCTGTGGGCTTTGTGATGAAGCAAAGTAAACTTGCAAAATAAAAGTGAAATAATACTAAATAGAAACTGTAGCTAAAAATGAAAACCCTTTCAGTCAATAGCTCCTGTGCTTAGAGGATTTCTACTCCATACATATTTGGTTTCAGCCTGAGGTGATGAGAGAAAATAACATTTGACACTGCAACAAGGAACCTGCCTGAAAGATTATTTTTATTTGAGAGCTGGAAAATTGATAATAGGAACTGAGCAATAGTGGAAAATTGGTTAGGATATGGTAGTGATTATATTCTGGTGGCATCCTGTCCTTTGAACAAGCAAACAATATAACTCAGTGCCCTTCACATTTCCCTGACCACTACATTCAAGAAAATTTTTTTAAAAAAGCATTATCTTTAGAAGTGGTAGAGGAATGGTGTGGTTTTATGTAGAAAGTTAATTCCTGGAAAACATGTTGGTGTTGGTATGCAGTGGGGGAACTTGTCAAACAGTTCTGAGTTTGAATTCTGACTTTAGTACTTTATAAAACCGTGCCTTAAGCAAATTAATTTAGGTCCTGATTTCCTTCTCCTTAAAACTGGAATATCAATACAAGATATGCAAAGTTGTTATAAGATTTAGAAAGAATATGTATATGTAAGAACTTGTACAATATACCAGTTCAATAAATGATAGTTATTTATTAATACTTTTCCTAGAAGCAAAGAGTGCTTATTGAGGAAGAGATCAAAAGTAAACTTATTCAGTAGTGCTTTTGCCATTCTTTTATGTAGTGAATAACTTCATAAAGAAAGTGTTTTCAACAAGTTTTCCTATCTGACTGTAAAATTATATTACCTTATTATTTTTAAAAGTTCATGTCTCCCTGCTCTAGGAAGAAAATTGACTTTTAAGACATAAATAACCATACAACTGAAGTCATGGCATAGGGCAATGTGGAGAGCACCATGGTAAACCAATGTAGAATAATTTAAAAAGGGAGATACTGTGACTACATTGCATTTTGTTTATTTGTTGAGACCTATTTTGTAGCTGTTAGCTGTGCTTAAGGTGAAAAACTGCAAATGTGTGCGTAGAGTACAATGCATACGTTTCCTAACAAGAATCCTGTATAAAGTAATCAATGACCTCTAGTAAAAGTTATATAAAAAATATATAGATGTCTCTAAAGTGAATAAATATTATGTATAAGTTTAATTTTAAAAGGAATAAGCCAGGAGCTGGGGATATAGCTCAGTTGGTAGAGTGCTTACCTTACATGCACAAGGCCCTTGGTTCAATCCCCAGCACAACCAAAAAATAAAAAAATAAAAAATAAAAAGAATAAGCCAGATCTATTGTAGAACTTCAGTTTAGTGTAGTTAAAACTGTTCACTAATCCTTGGATTAATAACATGTAAAATAATTTTTATGGAATAAACCTTGTTATCAACTTAGATGCTTAACTTGTGTAATTAAAGTCATTAAAAATTCATTTATTTCAGATATAAATATGAAGGCTACTAAAGAAAACTCTGAAGGGCATACAGAACAAATCATGGGTTTTTTAAAAATCCTAATCCTATTTACTTTTAAGGCCACTAGAGAGTAAGTGAAAGATAGAAAATAGAATGAAAAAGCAAATAACGGAGGCTTCTTTTCAAAATATTTTTAAAATATCAAACAACCCATCAATTTTATGAAAAAATTCATCGCAATAAATTATTCTATATGAAATTTGAAATTCAGGAGAAAGTGATCAGCGCAGAATGAAAATTCCAGCAGGGTCCTGCATTGTAGGTTTGATGTAATCTCCATCATGTTCAGGCACAAATTATATATTCCTGTCATTGGATAAGAAGTGGGGAGGTTTTTATCTGATGTTTAATAATGGACCCCTTAGATCAGGTAAGGGAAGTTTTCTATACCAGGCGTGGTTACATTTCTGGATTCTCAGTGTAGGTCTTGACTGGCAAGTTCCTAAAACCTGCCTGGGGAGACAGGTGAGCTGAAAAGGTACTCTTCTATCAATTCTGCAGGACAGGACTATGAACTCCCTTCAAACTGGGATGGTAATTACCCAAAACTGTTTGTGGTAGCTGAATTCTAAGATGACCTCTGAATTCCCCATTCTCAGGTGTGCAATACCCATGTAATTTCCTTGCCTTGGGTACAAGTGGAACCCAAGTGTATAATTGTTTATTACTCCCTTGATAAGGATCTAAGTTGGCTTTCAGGATGCTAATCCTGGGTGGTATAGATGTTTTAAAAGAGCATTTAAATGAAGATGAAATGTCAGAGGAATTTGATCTTGCAGACTTTGAAAATTCAGTCTCTATGAATACTAGAAATGAAAGAAAAACCTGGATTGTACCAACATATGAGCTTGGAAGAAAAACCTGAACCTCAGTGAAGATTATGCACCTGACCAATATCTTTTGACTTCAGTGTGGCAAGACCCTGATCAGAGGACCTAACACATACTTGGACTCCTACTCATGAAAACCATGATCTACTGTGATGAAGAAATATGAATAACTCTTTTCAAATATTGACATTAAAATATGCGATCTTTTTTAATACATAGATGTATACTGCTTTTATTATTGATTATTAGAACAATGAGTCATAAAGTCATATGTTGGTTGAGAGAAATAACAGATGGGGAAATCCAAATAGTAATGAAAAGTGGAAAGAGGAAAATTAAGGATTAAGAAAATGGTATGACTGCTTCACAAATTTTGAAAAAAACTTATGATGGGTCATTACATCTGCAGGACATTCTTATAATAAAGATGATATAAATTCCATTGTTTTGCTGGGCCCTGTAATCCTAAAGACTCAGGAGACTGAGGCAGGAGGCTCTCAAGTTTCAGGCCAGCCTCAGCAATTTAGGGGGACCCTAAGCAACTTAGCAAGACACTGTGTGAAAATAAAAAATAAAATAAAAATGGCTGGAGGTCAAGCTCAGTGGTAAAGCCACACTGCATTAAATCCCTGGCACCACAAAAAAATATTGTTTTTCTAATTAGTTATTCTCTAGTATTTTGCCTAGTCCCTGATCTTTTTTTTTTTTTTAATAAATTTGAGGCCCTTTTGCTCAATGACAAACCTAACTGATGTCTACCGCCTATTTACTAGGATTTTGGAATATTGCTTGCTCCAATTTTCCCATTACTGTGCTCTAATTACCCATTGTGATGTCTAGATATGTTACCTTGACCTTTTGTTCATTACTAAGAGCATGCCTGGAGCACAAAATCCTATTACCATATACTCACAGATGCTATATCTTAGTCAACAGAATAAAATATTCCTCAACTACTACTTTTGGGATTGTTTCTCCATTACCTTCCACACCTTAGAGGATACATGTATCTTCACTTATGTTGTGTTAGGAAAATAGGCCACACCTAACCAAACTGCAAGGCAGAATATCATGGTCCTTTAAATTCATCCTTTTATTTTCATTTACAAAAAAATAACTATTTAAATGAATTTCCTGATTTATTTTGTAAATTAAGCATGATGCTAATGTTTCTAATAGCCTTAATACATAGAAGGCATATGTATTTAGTGACAGTATAGGTTTTATTTAAAGACTATCAAAATCACTTGTGGATAACTGTATATAGATATAAATTTCCAGGTCTTGACCTGATAATCTTTAATCTTTTGTGCAGAAAACTACATTTAGACCAGGTGGCATGGCACATGCCTGTAATCCCAGAGGCTCAGGAGTCTGAGGCAGAAGGATCATAAGTTTAAAGGCAGTTTGGGCAACTTAGCAAGGCTCTAAGCAACTTAAAATGACCCTGTCTCAAAAATAAAATATAAAAAGGACTGGGGATGTGGCTAAGTGGTTAAGTGTCCCTGGGTTCAATCCTTGGTAGAAAGAAAGAAAGAAAGAAAGAAAGAAAGAAAGAAAGAAAGAAAGAAAGAAAGAAAGAAAGAAAGGAAGGAAGGAAGGAAGGAAGGAAGGAAGGAAGGAAGGAAGGAAGGAAGAAAGAAAGAAAGAAAGAAAGAAAGAAAGAAAGAGAAGCAAAGAAAGAAGAAAGAAAGGCAGAAGGGGAAAGGAAAGGAAAGGAAACCGCATTTAAAATAAGTTCCTCAGAAGAACTTAGAAGATGGAAAGACCTCATATATTCTTGGATAGGCAAAATTAATATTGTCAAATGGCCACACTGTCAAAAGTCTATATATATTCAATGCAATTCCCATCAAAATTCTGATTATATTCTTCATAGAAATAGAAAAGGCAGTTATGAGATTCATCTGGAAAAACAAGAGGCCCAGAATAGTCAAAGCAATCCTAAGTGAGAAAAGTGAAGCAGGAGACATCTCAATACCAGACCTTAAACTATATTACAGAGTTATAGTAACAAAACAGCATGGTATTGGCACCAAAACCCACAAAAAGATGACTAGAATGGAACAGAAGACACAGAGACAAACCCACAAAAATATAGTTGACTCATACTAGACAAAATCACAATAAACATACATTGAAGAAAAGATAGCCTTTTCAACAAATGGTGCTGGGAAAACTGGAAATCCATATGAAGCAAAATGAAATTAACCCCCTATCTCTCAACCTGCACAAATCTCAACTCAAAGTGGATCAAGGACCTTGGAATTAGACCAGAAACCTTGCACATACTAGAAAAAAATGTAGGCCCAAAACTCTAACACTTCATTCATTGATTGGGTTATTTATCTCTGATATGTGAAAGCTAACCCACAATAAAGGGGTGTGAGGGGAATAATAGAAGTTCAGTAGATTGGACAATGGGAAATGGAGGGAAGGCAGGGGGAATTGGAAAGGGAAAGACAGTGGAATTAATCTGAAATAATTTCCTGTGTACACATATGAAAACATCACCAGTGAGTCCCACTATCATATACATCCACAAGGATGGGGTTCTAACTATAAGGCACATTCCATGCCTGTATAGTTATATCAAAATGTTTTATACTCTCATGTATAACTAGAAAGAACCAACCAACAAACAAACACACAGGCTCTTCAGGTAATTCTTCAGAAAGAGAAAAATTGAGAACCTCAGGATTGGATCATTTCAGTGATAAAAATTTTCAGGTGCTCTTTTTATTGCAATTATAATAAATTGTGATGGAGTGTTTGTAATGTTAATGTGCTAATTATGTTCCTCTACCCATTTCAATATTTCCATTCAGAATTCCAGTTCATGGTCTGTGGAAGTATTCTCTCAACATTATTATGTATATATATGAAAGCATATGACTAGTGACATCAAATCACCTTTTATAACACGTTTTTGTGCATGCTTAACATTCATATATAAACCATGTAGAAAAAATTGTAGTAATGATAATACTAAACAGTGCTAAATAATTATAATTTGTCATTACACTAAAGGTTGTTTCCTCTCATCTGCGTATATGATGATGATCAGCCCGGGGGGGGAATATATATATAAATAAATAAATATATATATATATATATATATATATATATATGTATGTATATGTTACAGAACTGAGAACTAAAACGAAATACCACTCACTGATAGGAGAAGGTTACTCATATCTTGCTCTATTTGATTGATGCTGATTCTGGAATTGGAAGGGACTAACCATCCAAAAAATTTGCTTTTATTACAGGTTTATCAGAGTGTTTTAGTGTGTTGGTTAAGAGAAATATATTTCACTGAATTCTAAGTCATTATTCAGGTCCAATAAACAAGATATTTACAGTGAAATAAACAACCTATTATGTCCCAAGTTTTCAATTCTGCAAACATTTCAACTATGCCTGTGTCAATGGTAAAGAATCTGAAAAAAAAAATGTGAGAGTCTGTAACAGTAAGAGTAGGTGTCATGTGCACCGCAAGAATGAGATTTGACTAAAATGTTTAGTATATCTGATCCCTTGAAGCAGATGATGACAAAATTTAGGCTGGAACTTTCATTGATGATCTCCCCATTGTCTGTATAGTCTTACAAGCTGGTCAAAGATGGTAACAATGTTGAAGATGAAAATGAATATGAAGTCAAATATGAATGTGTGAATGTGGCATTCATTGATCTTGTGATGTAGTGAACCTGGAATATCTGAATTTGAGTTCCAGATTCACCAGTGATTAGCAATTTGACCTTCAGTAAATTACACCTCCTTTGAACTTCTCATGTGTAAAATGGAAGCAATAATGCTTATATAATCAGATTTTTCAAAGCTGCAAATGAGATAATGTATGTGAAATAATTTCCTGAATTAAATTTTTTGGGGAAATTTCTCAGTTTATATTACTAATGTTTAGGAAAGAGATTGTTTCAATTTATCTCAAATCAATTTGAATTTCTCCAAAGCCTTGGATAATAAACTCCTAATATGAATGACAATGTTATAAATTTCATGAAATTCAAATAAATTTCATATTTAGAAGGAGTTTCCATGCCCTATGGCTATTGTTTAATAAATTTTGTTTTAGTTACAATCTGTGTCAAAAATGTTTTTAGGTCTTATTGAATACCTTCAATTCAGTACTTACTCTCATACTTATTGAACTGTTAGATTTTATTTTTCCCACTTTTTAATGATTGAGAGTATAAATGTACATTATTAAAAATTTAATTACATGAGAATCATTAAATTCTAGCATTCTAATGTGAATGAATGCTCTAATTCCATGAATCTCTTGGGAAACGATAATTTTCTTTCAGGTATTTAAAATGAATGATTTCTAATGTGGAAGTTTGTTAATGGTTCATTGAAATGGATTTTAATACATAGATTTCATTATTATGTCTTCACTTATTTGATAAAATGGTGTGATGAAAACAATCTAATATGAAAACAATAGAACCTACCAGTGATAAGTATGCATTAAATAATTCACATTGTAATATAAGTAATTGAATCTCCAAAAAGGAATTGGTGAATTCTAATCTGGAATAAAATATTAAAAGTGTTGACTGGTCGGACAGATATCTTCAAATAACAAGTTGACATTTGAAATAATGTAAAAGCAATGTTGTTTTTCTCTTTTAGCAAGGCAAGTATCTTTCAGTCTCATGCAGAAACATAAATAAGTCTTTTTCTTTACCGTCTTAGTTTTTATTTTTATTTTCATACCTTATTTTTATTTTGACCTGTTCATCTGTATTTGAAGTAACTCATGGAAGGAAGAAAAGAGAATTATAAATAGAAGAGTCACAGAGCAGTTAAAAACTAATATTATTTTGCCAGTATCCTAAAATAGCCAAAGTAATGCTAGTTTTACTTGGTGACTTATCTCTCCTTATTACTGTAGATTACCTGAATTACCTATAATTCAGTATGTCAGTACATCACACTGGCAACAATCAAGTTTAATGTTCGTATAACAAAATTAATTATATCTCATCAAATTGAATTTGAGGTGTGAAGACTTCAGGACTTTGCTAATAGTAATGTGTTATGGTTATTATAAAAATAATAGCAACTAACATTTACTGAATGCTTAGGCTGTGTTAGGCACAGAGTACTATTATTCTTACATTCATTAATTCCATGAATCATTATTCATTTAATCCTCAAAGATACCTGTTATGATTTATTTACATATGAGGCATTCCCCCTTCAAAACTCATGTATGAGACAATGCAAAAAGTCACAAGGTGAAATGATTGGATTCTGAGGGCTTTAATCTAATCAGTGGGTTTATCCTATGATAGAACCTAACTGGGTGGTAACTAAAAGCAGGTAGGATGTGGTTGGAGGATGTGTGTGTCTCTGGGGGCCTGACTTTGGAATATATATTTTGTCCTTGGTAAGAGGAGAAGTTGCTCTCTCTGCTTCATGTTGCCACCATTCTCAGTTGCTTTCCTCCTCCATACTCTTCTACCATGGTGTTCTGCCTTATCTTGGACCCAGAGCAATGGAGTCAGCTATATATGGATTGAAATCTCTGAAACCATGAGTACCAAATACGCTTTTCCTCCTCTACTATGGTTCTTGTCAGGTCTTTTGATCACAGCAATGAAAAAGTTCACAAAACACTACCCTATACAGTTTCTACTTATTTTTGTACTATATAGATGATACAAATTTGGTGCTTGTAGGTATTAAATAATTTATTAAATATTACAAGGCTAAAGTAAATAGTGTAGATGAGATTAAAAACAACATTACAATTCCAAGACTGGAGCTTTTAACTTGTATACCATAGTATATTATTAAATGAGCTAGGACAGAATATAATTTACATCCTATACTCTTTCTTTATTCCAAGGGTTCTAAAACAATTGACTTATTAATGCCTGAAAAGTACAATGAAGGTAAACAAATATATTTAAGGATAAATAACTATTAGAGAGATCTTTAAGATAAATATACTCAAATTAAACATGGTCTGGGATTGTGTCTATTAGCCAGCTATTTTTAAATGAGTTTATGCTACTAACCCAGATAGAGGTAATATTGTTTTTATTCACAATAGTAAAATGTCTGACACTGTTTCAAATTACATAAACACTTAGGTCAATGGAGACTTACCTAGGTATCTTCCCTAAGTTTAAGGACTAGGCTGTTGATCTGAAAATTATGAACCTGATGTTTTCTGATTTCAATAATTGAGTTAAACAGGTAGAATATTTCTATATCTTACATGAGATATAATTTGTGAATGCTACATGAATTCCTTTTTTGTTGTAATGGGGATCAAACCCAGGATCTTGTCTTAGGCATGCCAGGAAAGTTCTCCATCACTGAGATACACACCCAGCCTTATGTGAAAAAATTTTGAAATAATGAAATAATATATTTGAGATTCAGGACAATTACATACACATATAAAATATTTATCATGAATCACTAAAAAAATACTAGCCATTCATGAAAAGATACATGTGCATGTATATTTGTGTTGAATTAGAATTTGTGCAAACATTTGAGAAAGCATATTGAGACACTATTCAATTTCCTAAAATACTTATTTTTCTATTTTACCAAGAAAACAGCAATTCAAATTTCTAAGTGGAAATTTGTTAATGGTTCATTGAAATGGATTTTAATACATAAATTTCATTACTACTTCTTCACTTATTTGATAAAATGGTGTGATGAAAACAATCTAATATGAAAACAATAGTACCTACCAGTGACAAGTATGCATTAAGTAATTCACATTGTAATATAAGTAATTGAATCCCCAGAACAAAATTGGTGAATTCTAATCTGGAATAAAGTATTAAAAGTATTTGTTCCTTTGAAAGTTGTAAGGATTAATGGATTTTCCTGATCTGAGACAATGATGAAATCCTTGTTATATATTGGTTTGACCATTTATGTAAGTATGCATTTGAAAAGTTATCTAAGCTTTTTACAGCATTGTGCTATCAATTGTTTTTCTGAGGGTCAGCAATCAAGGAGAATTTTGATAAGTACTTTTTGGCTTAGGACATTCTCAAGGGATTTCAGTCCAGTTTTCAGCCATATATGCAATCTAATGACTTGTTTCTCACTCACATTGCTGGCATGTTAATACTGATGATTGGCCAGAGACCTTAGTTCCTTTCCTTACAGACTTCTCCACAGGACAATATGAGTGTCCTCACAATACAGTAGCTGGTTTCCCCTGAAACAAGTGATCCAAGAAAGCAAAGTAGAAGTTGTAATGTGTTAATGTGTTTTATAACCCACCTTCACTAGCCAATTTTCCATTTCCTCAATAGGCTGTTAATTACACTGGTCAGTTATATTCCATATCATAGAAAACTACTCAAGAGAATGAATAATATGAAGTGTCCCAATTCCTTAGCTATAAAATAAGTATATTAGTGAGTACTGCTGTATAAAAATACAACCTAAAATTCAGTGTCCTATTTTTTTTCTCATGATTCTGTTGATTGTCAAGGAAGTTCTGTTCTACATGTTAGTGGCTGAGATCACTCATATGGGAATTGGCTGGGATTCTAATTTACATGGTCTTTACCTACATGCTGTTTCATCTTCCAAAACCATTCTATATGGTTTCTCTTCCTCAGATCAGGTAGCCTGTTGTCTCTTACTGTATGTCAGTAGGGTCACAAGAGAAAGAGTCCCAAAAGGATAAGAGAAGATATATAGGACTTGTCAAACCTGTTTGTGTCACATTTGCTGTCCCATTGGACAAAGTGAGTCACTTGGATCAGGCCTAGAGTAGAAGGGGAATACACAGAAGCACAGATTCAGGGAGCCATGTTTTATTTGGAGCAACCAATACAATAATGCACTACAAATGGTAATAATATATATCAGCAGGATGTTTGCAAACATTAGAATAATGTACATATGTGTAATAGGCATTCAATATTTAGTAGTTTTTCTTAGGGAGTTATTTATAAGAGAGCACTACAGCCTGGAAGAACAGATGCCAGACACAGAAAATAGTCTTTTTTTTTTTTCAAAATAGTACCAGAGTACAGACTAGAGACTTTCACTCTGCATTTCTGAGAACTAGTAATAAGGGAAATGCAATGCAAATTTGGAACAAAAACAATGCCTTGGGAAAAGGTGTAAATTGTAATAATATGTAAACTATGATAATGTCAAGGAGAATTTTCACTTTCTTAAAACAGGAAACATGTTCACAGTACATAACAACTAGTTCCACTCAATCCAACACTACTCCAATCTGTGAGCAGTCTGGCACTTCTTCAGGAGGTTAAAATTTTAAAATCCATAATATAGTTTCTTTGTATATAACATATAAATTGTTTTATGTCTTATGTTTGGAAATGACTTAATACTTTTTCATGTCTTGTGTTTTTTAATTTGTTCGTTTTAAATATAGATAATGGTAGAATATATTTTGACATATTATACATATATGGAGTATATCTTCCCATTCTCGTGGTTGTACATGATGTGGAGTTTCACTAATCATGTATTCATATATGAACATAAGAAAGTTATGTCCAATTCATTCTACTGTCTTTGAAAATGTCCTAGTATTAATGCATAAATTTCATGGGGACAGTGGCAGCTCAAGGTAAAATGTGTCAATTTTTTCCAACATGAAATAGGAGACTGCTGAATCATGGTTTTAAGAATCAAGGGAAATTTTTTAGCAGCAGTTATATAATACCTTATGATTTTAAAATTAGAAATTTTTCTCCCTTATTTCTAAAACAGGTGCTTTTTGTTTGTTTCTTTGAAAGTTGTAAAGGAATTGGAAGAATATTTACACATACTGCAATCAGCTGAGTTTATGTTCTTGGAATGTGGCAGAAATCTAGCATATTACAATTATAAAATTTATCTTCTGGATTTTTAATTTGCAATAGAATGGTTGCTTCCATATGAAATACATCCAGGAAATAAGCTCAAATTCTTCATTTAGCTATTATTTGAGTTGATTTCCTGGGTTGTTTTCCTGCATTTTTTCAGTTGATCTTTCCTAAAAAGTCTATCTAAAACTGGTATAATGAGGAATTCACAAGTGGGACAGCTGCAGAGAGGAGAGATAGCAGGTGTTCTTTAGTGAGGTTTGCCCAGATGAAATAATTACAATTTCCACCTTTTACTTTTTAAGGCTGAAGAAAAGAAAATGAGAAATAGGCAGCTAAGCTGTCTCACTTAAATGAAACTTTTGAAATGAACACATACTTAGTCTATTGGTCAGTTCTCTAGAAGAACTAGAATTACTGATTCTCAAGTTTCATTATGCTTCATGATTACTGGGGGAATATATTGAGAATGGAAATTCCTGTACCTGAGCTGAAGATTCCAATGAAAGAGCTTGGGTGTGGAACTTAAAGTATTCCTTTTAAACAGGTGATGCTGGAATAGATGTCCTCAGATATCCCTTTGCACTAGACAGATCTTCCTGCTGCCCAGACATCCTCAGGAATGTGGACTTTCCCTTAATATTTCCTACTCCAGGGCATCTATGTACCATAGCAAAAGAATTCAGGAAAGTGAACCCCCACGCTCTTCAAATGAAATGGGTGGGTTGAAAAGAGTCAGAGGTCAGTGTTACTATCATAGTGGGTAGGGTCCTGTGATACAGAAGATGGTATAAGGTTTCCATAGGCAAAAGATAAAAGGAAAAATATTGTACGGTAAAGCAACAATTTGGACAAAGACATAATAAAGAGTTTCAAAGCTTAGACTTTTGACTCGGGCCTAAACTTTACAGTTCATATCCCAGGTCTACTATTTAATAATGGCTTTATCCATTTCCCTTTTTTTTCAGATCACTGTGAACCTCCTATTTTCATAACATACACCATCATGCTATGATGGCCTTAAGCAATATCATATTTTCTCATCCTTCATTAGAATATTATCTATTTCTCTCTCCTTTGTGATACATAATTTTGTCCAGAAGGCTAGTCATTTTATCTCACATTTATCCTGTTTCCTTTTTGAAACTGTGGCACCAATCTCCTTCTCCAACAGATTGTAGTGTAGGTGATTACTTAGTGTTTTAGTCAGCTTATTTGCTGCTGTGACTAAAGGGATAAGGCTGAACACCACGGGGAGAGTGACAGAGAAAAGCAGCTAACATCATGGTGATCAGGAAGCAGAGAGAGAGTCCATTGACCAGATACAAATATATACCCAAAGCCACACCCGCAATGAACCACTTCCTCCAGGTACACCCCCACCACTTCAGTTACCACTCAGTTAATCCCTATCAGAGGATTAATATGTGGATTGTGTTAAGACTCTCACAACCCAATCATTTTTCTTCTGAACCTTTTTGCATTGTCTCATACATGAGCTTTTGAGGGACATCTCACATTCAAACATAACACTGAGTTATTACAGATTTTTCAGTTCATGTTTCCAAATGTGAGCAAAAATTGAAGGACAAAGCTTAGATCCTCCTACAACATTTATCCTGGATGACCTATCACAATTCTTCCCAAACCTTTGTGTACCCCATTTCTGATGCCTTCTGTCGTCTTCTGCCATAATTTCAAGGAAGATCACATATGTTGGAAAGGAACTGAATCAAGGATGACCTCATGCAATTTGATATATTTCAGCTGAGTTTTATGACATAGGTAGGATTTCTGTAGAGAAAAAAGACATTCTAGAAAGAGGCCATAATCTGAACAAAGGCAGAGACTTCAGCAACTCTCATTCAATAGATCTAAGTAAGGGGACAAAAATCTATTTCTAAATGAGTTCCTCAGTCAATTACAATGCAGATGTTTCAAAAATAACACTTGAAGAGATAGTGTTTGTGCTTATTAGTTCTATAGCAAAATCTCAACTATAAGACTCTCCAGTTTCATGTAGACATGCTATAATATACACAACTATAGTTTTCATCTGATGAAAGAGTATGTGAAAGAGACTGGGGCAATTATACAATTTTCTGAAAGTTCACAAAATAGAGGGATGGAAATACGTGGCATTTAGTCCAAACAGAATTCAAAGTGAAATGTGTATCACTAGAGTTTCAATCATTATTATTTAGAATATTCCAACTTTATATCTAACAAAGACTTATTCTACCAGTTTAATGCATACAGCATATTGCAAAAAGAAAGAAAGGAAGAAAGAAAGAAAGAAAGAGAGAGAGAGAGAGAAACAAAAGAAAAACATGTCTGCTCTTCAAGAGAGACATTTTTTGAAGCATGAAAAAAATTCTGCTATTTCTCAAAAATGGTTGAATTAAAGAAGTATTTATCTTTTATTCTGGAAAGGCAGAGTCAGAAAACACTTTCCCACAGTTTTAAATTTAATTGGGGTAGAAACCCTTAGGAGGAGTAGAGTGCATATGAAAAACAGAAGTGAAATTCATAGATCTGATCATTGTCCAGTTTTTAGAAAGAAGTAAGGTAAAATGCATTCACTAGCAGAGAGATAGACCTGGCCTTGGGCTTTGAAATAGGACATCTAAGATGAAAGATGCTGCAGAGCAGAAGTAGTATGAATTGATGTCAGGATGACTTATTATCTCCCCCCATTTCTGGTTCATTATAGAACTTCTGTATGATTTCCTGTATAGATCAGAGAGGCTAGAGTAAAATAAAATTTCATATCTGAAAAAAATCACAAAAATGTCTAGCCTTATTATTGCACAATCAACACATGTGTTCCTCTACAAAGACAATTTCGACTTGTTTTCTATTTGTTTTTCACTTGTCAGCATATTTCTATGTAATTTTCTTTAAATTGTTCTCTGGTACAGAATCTGGTTCCCCCAGCTCAACTGAAAACTCCTTAGGGCCAAAGGTGATGCCTGTGATTTCTTTGGAGTCTAGCACAGCATGTTGTGCACACACTGGGAGCTCAAGATGTGCTTACAGACTGCCTCAATACAAGAGAGAAAGGCAGAGATAAACTTTTTGCATTTTGTATAGCTGCCAAAATATGGGGCCTAAGGATAAATGGCATGTTTTTTATTAATAAAGTTGCAGCTTTGTCAGCAAGTACTACAAATGAAAACTGTCTTTCCTCATAACAAGATTGTTAGGAAGATTAATTTATATTTCCTGATTGGTTCCCAACAATGACTGAATAATGATAATTTTTGTCTTTATTAATGTTACTGAATTTATGGGGGCTTTTTGACTTACTACATTAGTTAAAAAATAAACTTCATTTTAGGAAAACACATTTTTACACAAAATGCTGAAAATTATTTAGGAACTCTGATTATCACTTCATCCAAAAAGTGAACTCCAGGTTTTGAGAGTTGAAGCATAGGTATAGAACTCTATGTAGGTCTTACATAAAAGACCGTGAAATTATCTAGTTTCCAAAGAATTTCATCATTGGCTCTGATTGCATTTAATCACTATCATTATCCCATATAGCTTGTGAGATTAAAAAGATAACAGTATTTTTTTACACAATACCTTATTTATTTACTTTTTATGTGGTGCTGAGGATCAAACCTAGTGCCTCATGCATGCTAGGCAAATGCTTTACCACTGAGACACAACCCAAACCCCTAAGCATATGTTTTAAAGGAGAAAATAAACCTCACTTGAAAGAGAAAACATTTACATGATAATACTATATAAATAAAAGTTCATTGAAAGACTATTTGTAAAGAGATCACCAAAAAAGTATTAGCACCTCAAATCATACATATAATTTCCTTCTGAAGGTTTTAATTAAATTATATCTTAAATAAAAATTTCCATGTATCTGTCCTTTGATAGTAAGTAAAAAGACTTAAAAAGTGTTAATTTGGGAGGACACTGAATAAAAGTTGTTTGGAGAGAATTCTAATTCTGGAAGCATTTCTCAATGATTGAAAAATTCAATGCCTCTTTTATGCAGACAATGCTTATGAAGACTTTCCCATCAGTACCATCTGAGCTCTGAATGTATTAACCAGGTGTAGGAATGAGTTATGATCTAAGCAAGTCACTGCCTTTTCTTTCAATGGAAAATGGAAAATCAGGGGGAGTACATCAAGCATGACTCTGTAACTTTGACCTCT
Organism: Sciurus carolinensis; assembly: GCF_902686445.1. Classification (NCBI taxonomy): domain Eukaryota; kingdom Metazoa; phylum Chordata; class Mammalia; order Rodentia; family Sciuridae; genus Sciurus; species Sciurus carolinensis. The sequence goes on along the minus strand of NC_062232.1, from coordinate 106,799,068 downwards.
TAAATACGGCATCATTATTTCTAGGAGAAAGTAAATTGCAAATCTGTGAACAATTCCTTTGCCTTCTTAACCCTGACTATCTTTTCTTGAACCTGTAGGTATATACCATAGGAGTTAACATTGTAGTCTACATTTAACAAGCCTCTTTTCACAGATTTTGCAATATTTGTTTTCTTCGTAAGTATGACAAAATAGACCATGGGTAAAGCAATACAGTCATTATATATATGTTTTAAATGTCCTGTATTTTATGTGGGAATCATTCACTAAATATGACAATAAAAATAACAATAATCACACAGCAGCAGAAGCAACATAACAACAATGATAACAACTAATGTTTGCTAAACACTTATTGTGTAACAGGATGCTATGCCAGGAAAATTGTACACATTAACTTCATAATTCTATGTAATACACTTAGAAGTCCTTTTGTTTTCTATAACTATATTAACTGAAAAAGCCCCATGGTGCATTTTTATTATTATCCTAAGTATACAGATCAAAAATTCCCAGGCCTAAAACATTCAGCACCTAATGACACAGCCAGGATATAAGATGGGAGGAATTTGAAAAGGCTTTGATTCAATGGTCCAAGAAGCACTATACATATATATGTTTTTTCTTTTTGTGGATTAAAAAGCCTTTGGTAACTCTAATAGAGTGATGTGACATCCTGGGTATTATCCCAACCACCTTTATGGTGATTGTCTCTTTACTAGTTATGGATTTGTAGATTGGTATGTTACATCTCAAGTATTTTCAAATCTCTATAGCATATTTACTATTATCATATCATCATCCTCTTTGTAGTTGAATTTCACAGTGTTCATAAGTTTCCTTCCTGCAGGAATTTGAGGAAATAAACAGCCAAGAACAAAGGTCTGTTAATTAATTAACTCTGACCCTATCTGTCTGATGGGGGCAATCAGTAAGGAAAAGGAGAAACCATCATGGAAGGGACTTACATCTCAACACAACACAAAAGAGAGCTGGCAAGATTTTAACAAACTCAACCTAACAGCCAACATTAAAAACTTTTATGTATTTCAAGGAAATATGGATTCAAAATACCATATAAAACATGAGTATATGAAGGATCATTTACTAAAAAATTTTTAGTATATATAAAATTTAAATCAATCTCATTCAATAAAAAGATAATTTGCAAGATTTAACAAGCAAAAAGTCAAAAATTTTTTAAATACAAACACTTCTTGATAAGAATTTACTTAGAAAGGACAAGAAAAAATAAAACCTATATTTGGCATCATGATAGGTTACAGAACATCAGGAAAACATGCACCTATTTTTAGTGATGATAATCTGATATTAATAACCTTATGTGTACAATTACATTAAATGTTAGTGTGTGCAGAACATGCTAAAGAAAATTATAGAACAATCCTATATATCTGTACGGGGAAACAAATCCCACAGGTTCAAAATAAACATAAAAAGTAAGATCTAGGGCTGGGGAGATAGCTCAACTGATAGAGTGCTTGCCTCGCAAGCACAAGGCCCTGAGTTCGATCCCCAGTACCGCAAAAAAAAAAAAAAAAGTAAGTTCTAAAAGACCTTAAAAATGTAAAATAAGATAATGGGGAAAAACAGCAAAAACAAGTGAATATATTATGTAAGAAAAAAGCAGAATTAATACTTTGGTATTTTTAAATTGAATAGATTTGAGATTTTTAACTAATAAAAACAAGCAATATAATACTGTAATTAATCCTGCTTATTCTGTGAAATTACAAATAAGTCAATTATTTTTTTTATTTATTTTTTTAAAATATTTTATTTTTTTCTTTTTATTATTATTGTATACAAATGGGATAGATGTTGTTTCTCTATTTGTACATGGAGTCAAGGCATACCATTTGTGTAATCATACATTTACATACGGCAATGATGTTTGATTCACTATTTTTTCCCTTCCCCCCCACACCTCCCACCCCTCTTTTCCCTCTATACAGTCCTTCTTTCCTTCATTCTTACCACACTCCTTATCCCTAACCCTAAACCTAACCCTAAACCTAATGCTAACCCCTCCCACCCCCCATTATATGTCCTCATCCACTTATCAGCAAGATCATTCATCCTTTAGTTTTTTGAGATTGGCTTATCTCACTTAGCATGATATTCTCCAATTTCATCCATTTGCCTGCAAATGCCATAATTTTATCATTCTTCATTGTGGAGTAATAGTCCATTGTATATATATGCCACAGTTTCTTTATCCCTTCATCAACTGAAGGGTATCTAGGTTGGTTCCACAATCTGGCTATGGTGAATTGAGCAGCAATGAATATTGATGTGGCTGTATCTCTGTAGTATGCTGATTTTAAGTCCTTTGGTTATAGGCCAAGGAGTAGGATAGCTGGGTCAAATGGTGTTTCCATTCCAAGCTTTCTGAGGAATCTCCATACTGCTTTCCAGAGTGGCTGCACTAATTTGCAACCCCACCAGCAATGTATGAGTGTTCCTTTTTCACCACATCCTCGCCAACACCTATTGTTGCTTGTGTTCTTGATAATCGCCATTCTAATTGGGGTGAGATGAAATCTTAGGGTAGTTTTGATTTGCATTTCCCTTATTACTTTGGATGTAAAACATTTTTTCATATATCTGTTGATTACTTGTAGATCTTCTTCTGTGAAGTGTCTGTTCATTTCCTTAGCCCATTTGTTGACTGGATTATTTGTATTCTTAGTGTAGAGTTTTTGAGTTCTTTATAGATTCTGGAAATTAGCGCTCTATCTGAAGTATGGTTCGCAAGGATATTCTCCCACTCTGTAGGCTCTTCTTCACATTGCTGATAGTTTCCTTTGCTGAGAGAAAGCTTTTTAGTTTGAATCTATCCCAGTTGTTGATTCTTGCTTTTATTTCTTGTGCTATGGGAGTCCTGTTAAGGAAGTCTGATCCTAAGCCAACAAGTTGAAGATTTGGACCTACTTTTTCTTCTATAAGATGCAGGGTATCTGGTCTGATTCCGAGGTCATTAATCCATTTGAGCAGAGTTTTGTGTACGGTGAGAGATAGGGGTTTAATTTCATTCTATTGCATATGGTTTTCCACTTTTCCCAGCACCATTTGTTGAAGTGGCAATCTTTTCTCCATTGCACATTTTTGGACCCTTTGTCTAGTATGAGAAAATTGTATTTATTTGGGTTTGTGTCCATGTCCTCTATTCTGTACCATTGATCTACATGTCTATTTTGGTACCAATACCATGCCGTTTTTGTTACTATTACTTTGTAGTAGAGTAGAAGATCTGGTATTGCAATACCCCCTGCTTCGTTCTTGCTACTGAGGATTGCTTTAGCTATTCTAGGTTTTTTATTCTTCCAGATGAATTTCATAGTTGCTTGCTCTATTTCTGCAAGGTACATCATTGGGATTTTAATTGGAATTGCATTGAATCTGTATAGCACTTTAGGTAGTATGGCCATTTTGACAATATTAATTCTGCCTATCCAGGAAGATGGGAGATCTTTCCATCTTCTAAGGTTTTCTTGAATTTCTTTCTTTAGTGTTCTGTAGTTCTCATTGTAGAGGTCTTTCACCTCTTTTGTGAGATTGATTCCCAAGTATTTTATTTTTTTCGATGCTATTGTGAATGGGGTAGTTTTCCTAAATTCTCTTTCTGAAGATTCATCACTTATGTATAAAAATGCATTGGATTTATGAGCATTGATCTTGTAACCTGCTACTTTACTGAATTCACTTATGAGTTCTAAAAGTTTTCTGGTGGAATTTCCAGGTTCCTCTAAATATATAATCATGTCGTCAGTGAACAGGGATAGTTTGACTTCTTCTTTTCCAATTCATATCCCTTTAATTTCTTTGGTTTGTCTAATTGCTCTGGCTAGAGTCTCAAGGATGATGTTGAATAGAAGTGGTGAAAGAGGGCATCCTTGCCTTGTTCCAGTTTTTAGGGGGAACACTTTCAGTTTTTCACCATTTAGAATGATATTGGCCATGGGCTTAGCGTAGATGGCCTTTATAATGTTTAGGAATGTTCCCACTACCCCAATTTTTTCTAGTGTTTTGAGCATGAAGGGATGCTGTATTTTATCGAATGCTTTTTTTGCATCTATTGAAATAATCATGTGATTCTTAACTTTAAGTCTGTTGATATAGTGAATGACATTTATTGATTTCTGAATGTTGAACCAACCTTGCATCCCTGGGATAAAACCCACTTGATCGTGGTGCACTATCTTTTTAATATATATTTGTATGCGATTTGCTAAAATTTTGTTGAGAATTTTTGCATCAATGTTCATTAAGATACTGGTCTGAAATTTTCTTTCCTCGATGTGTCTCTGTCTGGTTTAGGTATCAGGGTGATATTGGCTTCATAGAACGAGTTTGGTAGGGTTCCCTCCTCTTCTATTTCATGGAATACTTTGAGGAGTATTGGAATGAGCTCTTCTTTAAAGGTTTTGTAGAACTCGGCTGAGAACCCATCTGGTCCTGGACTTTTCTTTGTTGGTAGGCTTTTGATGACCTCTTCTATTTCATTGCTTGAAATTGGTTTATTTAAGTTGTGTATGTCCTCCTCGTTCAGTTTAGGTAATTCATATGTCTCTAGAAATTTGTTGATGTCTTCGAGGTTTTCTGCTTTGTTGGAGTATAGATTTTCAAAATAGCTTGTTATTATGTTTTGTATTTCAGTCGTGTCTGTTGTGATGTTTCCTTGTTCATTCCGAATTTTAGTAATTTCAGTTTTCTCCCTCTTTCTCTTTGTTAGTGTGGCTAAGGGTTTATCAATTTTGTTTATTTTTTCAAAGAACCAACTGTTTATTTTGTTAATTTTTCCAGTTGTTTCTTTTGATTCAATTTCGTTGATTTCGGCTCTGATTTTAACTATTTCCTGTCTTCTACTACTTTTGGTATTGGTCTGCTCTTCTTTTTCTAGTGCTTTGAGCTGTAGTGTTAAATCGTTTGTTTGTTGATTTCTACTTATTTTTTTGAATGCGCCCCATGAAATAAATCTTCCTGTAAGTACTGCTTTCATAGTGTCCCAGAGATTTGATATGATGTGTCTTTGTTCTTGTTTACTTCTAAGAATTTTTTTATTTCCCTCCTGATGTCTTCTGTTATCCATTCATCATATAATAGTGTATTATTTAATCTCCAGGTATTGGAGAAATTTCTGTTTTTTATTCTTTCATTTATTTCTAATTTCAATCCATTATGATCTGATAGAGTACAAGGTAGTATCTCTATCTTCTTGTATTTGCTAACAGTAGTTTTGTGGCATAAAATATGGTCTATTTTAGAGAAGGATCCATGTGCTGCTGAGAAGAAAGTGTATTCGTTCTTTGTTGGATGGTATATTCTATATATGTCCGTTAAGTCTAAATTGTTGATTGTGTTATTGAGATCTATAGTTTCTTTATTCAATTTTTGTTTGGACGATCTATCCAGTGGTGAGAGAGGTGTGTTAAAATCGCCTAGTATTATCGTGTTGTGGTCTATTTGATTTCTGGAATTGAGAAGGATTTGTTTGACGTACATGGATGAGCCAATGTTCGGGGCATAGATATTTATGATTGTTATGTCTTGCTGATTTATGCTTCCCTTAAGCAGCATGTAATGTCCTTCTTTATCCCTTCTGACTAGTTTTGGCTTGAAGTCCACATTATCTGAAATGAGGATGGATACTCCAGCTTTTTTGCTGTGTCTGTGTGCATGGTATGTTTTTCCCCATCCTTTCACCTTTAGTCTATGGGTATCTCTTTCTATGAGATGAGTCTCTCGCAGGCAGCATATTGTTGGATTTTTCTTTTTAATCCAACCTGCCAGTCTATGTCTTTTGATTGATGAGTTCAGGCCATTAACATTCAGGGTTATTATTGTGATATGATTTGTATTCCCAGTCATTTGACTCATATTTGTTTTTTGACATGATTTGGTTTCTCCTTTATTTGGCTATTCCTTTAGGCTAGCGCCTCCTGTTGCTGATTTGCATCGTTGTTTTTCATCTCTTCCTCATGGAATATTTTGCTGAGAATGTTCTGTAATGCTGGCTTTCTTTTTGTAAATTCCTTTAGCTTTTGTTTATCATGGAAGGATCTTATTTCATCGTCAAACTTGAAGGTAAGTTTTGCTTGGTATAAGATTCTTGGTTGGCATGCATTTTCTTTCAGGGCTTGGTAAATGTTGTTCCAGGTCCCTCTAGCTTTTAGGGTCTGGATTGAAAAATCTGCTGATATTCTTATTTGTTTCCCTCTGAATATAGTTTGATTCTTTTCTCTCGCGGCCTTTAAAATTCTCTTTATTTTGTATGTTAGGTATTTTCATAATAATGTTCCTTGGTGTGGGTCTGTTGTAATTTTGTATATTTGGAGTCCTATGAGCCTCTTGTACTTGGTTTTCCATTTCATTCTTCAGATTTGGGAAATTTTCTGTTATTATTTCATTGAATAGATTGTTCATTCCTTTGGTTTGTTTCTCTAAGCCTTCCTCAATCCCAATAATTCTTAAATTTGGCCTTTTTATGATATCCCATAATTCTTGTAGATTCTGTTCATGATTTCTTACCATATTCTCTGTTTGGCCAACTTTATTTTCAAGATTAAATAATTTGTCTTCAATGTCTGAGGTTCTGTCTTCCAGGTGTTCTATCCTATTGGTTATGCTTTCTATGCAGTTTTTAACTTGGTTTATTGTTTCCTTCATTTCAAGTATTTCAGTTTGTTTTTTTTTCAGTATCTCTAACTCTTTATTGAAATGATCTCTTGCTTCCCGTATTTGGTCTTTTAACTGTTGATTGGTGCGATCATTTAAAGCCTGCATTTGCTCTTTCATCTCCTCCTTCAAGGCCTGCATTTGCTCTTTCATCTCCTCATTTGCTTCTCTGATTGTTTTAATTATGTACATTCTGAACTCCCTTTCTGACATTTCTTCTGCTGTGCTGTCATTGGTTTTTTTTGATGTAGTATCTAGGTTTGTTTGGGACATTTTCTTCCCTTGTTTTCTCATATTGGTCTGATGTCAGTGGGAATCTGAGATATTGCAGATTTCCTCTATTGGCTTATAGTGTCCCGGTAGATTTCCATTGTATCACCTCCCAGCCTTCAGTAGCCTGAAGTCTTGGAGGAACTTGATAATGCAGTGCTTCCATAGAAAGCTGCCCCTAGCCCCCTACTGGTTCCAGGGCTTGGAGCTGGCTCTGTGCGGAAAGGCTCTCACTGGGGGCCTGCACCGTGCAGCTGGCCGTGTGGGTGGAGCCCACCGCCGGAGTGTGGAAGGCTACCTGGGAAAGACTCTAGCTGCCCTGCCCTGCTCTGATAAGCCACCTCTATCTGTGCCTGCCGCCCAGGCCAAGTTTCGCCCAGTGGGGGAGACTCACCCCGTGACTCTATTTTTGTCCAAGTCTCTCAATGCCTCCCCTTCTTAACTCCTGGGTTCAGGAGCAACTGGGGATGCAGTCCCCATCTTGGATCACCCCAAATAAGTCAATTATAACAATTAGGTTTAACCAATATAACCAAGAAATGTTTTCATCCACCCTGAAGAATGTTATGTTCAATGAAATTATGATCATGAATGAGTAAGAAACTGTATTCATTGGAAGATTCACCACCAAAATCATCTCCCAGATTATGAGAGGAGTATGAGAGTATTTATATTAATCACACACACACACACACACGCACATACACCTAGTGGTGGTTGTGTTTTTATCCATATAGAACACTGTTTTGTATAAAAAGGTTTTTATTAGTGCATTTTAGTTACATAACTGTGGGGCTCATTTTGACATAATTGTACATACATTGAATATAATTTTTTCCATTTCAGTTCCCAGTAATTTCTCTCTCCCTCTCTGACCCCCCCATCCTCTTCCTTTACTCTATTTGTCTTCCTTCTATTAATTCATAATTTTAATTGGTGTTATATACTTACAGAAAAAGGTTAAATTCACTGTGGTATATTCATATATGTAAACAGAATATTTTGTTCAATTTCATTCCTCAGTTCCTCCCTTTTCTCATGGTTCCTTCTTTCCTTTCTGTCTCCTTCCTCTACTCCATTTCTATTCTCATTGAGATACTCCCTTTTTACCACTTATTTTGCTCAGAACATTTTATCTTGATTTAGGTAGGTAATAATGACAATGTGTATAGAGAACTGTAAGTTCTTCAATACAGAAATAAAAACTAATAAGCTATGGTTTAGTTTCCTTACACTTCACTCATATTGTCAAAATTTTTTCTATTCTTTTATCCATTTAAAAATTTACACATTTTACTTTATAAATCTCCACTTGACACTTTACTGTTCAGAATTGCTTCCAACTTACATGATTTTACTTATTTTTGCTTGTGTTTAATTTGTTCAACAAATACTTTCTTATCAAAATGTATGTGCTAAATATAGTACTAATTATGTAATATAGGCTACTATTTAGATCTTAAATGTTCACCAATGGCCATGAGTTCAAGGTTTGATCTCCAGTTCATGATGTAAGTTGGAGGTGATGAAGTCTTTAGTAGGTAGGGCTTAGTGGATGTAAGTCATTGGGGACAAGTAGTGAAAGAGGATAAGGAGACCTTAGCCCGTTCTCTAAGCTTTTCTTCCTGGACACCATAAGGTGAGCAGATTTAATCTGCCACTCACCCACACCTTATTTCTGTGCCTCACTCCTGGCTCAAACACAATGAAGTCAACCAACCATGGATTAAAACCTCTGAAACTTTGAGCCAAAATAAAACTTTCATCATTTAAAGTTGTTTGTATCTCAGGCATTTTGTCACAGTGATCAAAAACTAACAGATACGTCCTTTGGGAATGCAGAGATTAATAAAAGTAAATATACAATGAGACATATTATCAACTTACCAATTCATAAATTCCCCTTCTCCAACTATATACAAAGAAAAGAAACATAAAATGTATTATGAGTAGAACATCAGGAGAGAAAACAGTCCAAATGTACTAAAAACATCAAATTCCATAATCACCAGGGGATATATGCCACTGCACTAAATTCCATGTGGCAGAACACTGACTTGCAGACTTGCACATACAAGGAACATTAAGGGATCAAACATGTTAATAAAATGGAATGGTTATGAATTAAAAGATATTGCTTTAGAAAGTCAAGAAAATTTAAGGAATTTACAAATGCTAGGTATTATAAGAATAGGGCAAAGTTGAATTGCAGTTGTCCTGAAGAGAATTTATATATTTTTCTTTACCTCTGGATTTTTTTTTTTTTTGTGTGTGTGTGTGTGGTGCTGGGGATTGAACCCAGGGCCTTGTGCATGCGAGGCAAGCACTCTACCAGTTGAGCTATATCCCCAGCTCACCTCTGGATTTTTGAGAGAGAAAGGACTAAGAATTTTGTTTGAATAACAATAGTATTTATCATCACTAGCCTAAAAACTCAATTTTTGAGATATACTATGGAATAAAGTATGCTATGAAAGTGTACAATAGAAGGATCAAGCATGCTAATCTGGGAGATCAGGGAAGACTTTCCAAAGAAAGCAATTTTAAACTGAAATATTAAGGATTCTGTGAATCACTCAAATGATTGATAGCAACTTGAAAGTAGTGGGTTCTAAATGGAAGAGATGATATTTATAGTGACCTGATGTTGAGACATCAGCATATGTGATCAAGAAACCAAAGCAATAGTGTTATGCTTAAAATAAAGATAGGACATGCAGAGTCCCTTTGGATGCATAGCAAGGAGTAAGGTTGTTATACTAAGAGTAATTTCAAGATGTCATCTACTCAAGAAAGATAAATTGACAACTGAAATATTTGAATATATCTATTGAATAGATCAGGTTCCAAGACTCTTTTAAAGAAGGACTCTTGTGTTGACAATATTCTACTGATTCATGAAATTTATAGGCTTTTTACCTTTATCATCATATACTAATCACTTAGTAACACAGATGTCTCCCCGGAAAGAAAAAGGGGTCATAGCTGGTATCCTGGTATCCTAAGAAGCGAGAGCGGCCTAGGCCTACTCCTTTTACATGTTTTAGACTTTCTTTGTTCTCCTACCTGCTTCCCCCTTATCGCTCTCCTTCCTTGTATGTGACTAGGCCCAGGAGATGCTGGTGGGATGACCAAAAGGTGAGAAGCAGATAAGCCGGGGGAAGGGCTAAATGGAGTGATACAGACAGGAAGCAACCCAGGGAGCACTAATTAGCAACTCCCTGCCTGCAACCTTTAGGGAGGGCTAGTATTGGCAGGTAATCTTGGTAATCAAAGGGCTCTGGAGGCATTAACATTACAAATCCTAAGGGTGGTCTCCAAATTCCCGAACCCAAATCAGCCTCCATTTTCACAATCTGACCTGATTACCTATCTACCATGCCTGCCTGTTTTAATCTTGCTTCAAAAGTAACATAGAATGTCTGTCCAAAAAACGCTGCAGGGTTCAAGCTAAATAAGCCAAGTATACTGCAACTGAACATCACAATACCTTTTGATTCAGATGCTGTTACAGGACTTGTTTGCCCATCTGGATTTTGGTCTTGTTTCATTCCATCTCTTCCTTTTATGCTCCAATTTATTCCTTTTGGAATAAAAATGTTTACTTTATGCCATTATATATTGGATATATGTAACTTATTTATTTTTTTATTGTAAACAAATGGGATACATGTTGTTTCTCTGTTTGTACATGGCATAAAGGCACAAGTAGACCATATATTATGCCACAAAGCTAATGTTAGCAAATACAAGAAGATAGAGACATTACCTTATATTCTATCAGATCATAATGGATTGAAGTTAGAAATAAATGAAAGAGTAAAAAACAGAAACTACTCCAACACCTGGAGATTAAACAATATGCTATTATATGATGAATGGATAACAGAAGATATTAGGAAGGAAATTAAAAAATTCTTAGAGGTAAATGAGAACAAAGAAACATCATATCAAAATCTCTGGGACACTATGAAAGCAGTACTTAGAGGAAAATTTATTTCATGGAGTGCATTTAATAAAAGAAGTAAAACTCAACAAATAAACGACCTAACAGTACAGCTCAAAGCCCTAGAAAAAGAAGAACAGACCAACACCAAAAGTAGTAGAAGACAGGAAATAGTTAAACTCAGAGCTGAAATCAACGAAATTGAAACAAAAGAAACAATACAAAAAATTGGCAAAATAAATAGTTGGTTCTTTGAAAAAATAAACAAAATTGATAAACCTTTAGCCACACTAACAAAGAGAAGACGAGAGAAAACCCAAATCACCAAAATTCGAAATGAACAAGGAAATATCACAACAGACACGATTGAAATACAAAACATAATTAGAAGCTATTTTGAAAATCTATACTCCAACAAAATAGAAAATTTCGAGGACATCAACAGGTTTCTAGAGACATATGAATTGCCTAAACTGAACAAGGAGGACATACACAACTTAAATAGACCAATTTCAAGTAATGAAATAGAAGAAATCATCAAAAGCCTACCAACAAAGAAAAGTCCAGGACCAGATGGGTTCTCAGCCGAGTTCTACAAAACCTTTAAAGAAGAGCTCATTCCAATACTTCTCAAAGTATGTAATTTATTTTTAATCATTACAAGAGAAAGTGCTGTGATTTTGCCTTGAATCTCACAAGAGACTTTAGACTTAAAAGTTTGGGTAATGCTAGAACTGTTCAGATTATGGAGAATGTTGGAAATTGACTAAATGATTTAAATTGTGAGATGGACATGAATTTTTGGAGACTGGATTTGGAATATTACGATTTGAACATGTGGTATGCCCCAGAAACTCATGTGTGTTACAATGCAAGGATACTCACAGGTGAAAATGATAAGATTATGAGAGTTGTAACTTAATAAGAGGATTGATTCACTGATATGAATTAAATGGGCTGTAACTGTAGGACTTTAGGGTGTGACTGGAGAAAGTAGGTCATTGGGGGAGTACCTTTGTTGTTTATATTTTGTCCCTCATGAGCAGAGCTCTCTGTCATTACCTGCTTTCTGTTGCCCAATTCTGAGTTGCTTTCCTCCTCCATGCCCTTCTACCATGATATTCTGCCTTATCTTGGGCCCAGAGCAATGGAGTCAGCTATCTATGGACTGAGATCTCTGAAATTGTGACCCCCAAGTAAACTTTTCCTCTTTTATGTTGCTCTTATAAGGTTTTCTGATCACAGCAACACAGAAGTTGAACAAAACAAGTTATAATACAATGACAAGTAGCATAGTTCAACATAAACATTCAGAAAACACATACACTGAAAAACATATAGAATTTTGTGACTGACTGAGTATGAAGGGTTGAAGATAAAAAAGGGATAGTTTGCTTTATACTTGAGTGTTTAGGAATTAAATACCAAATAAGAAATATAATAAGCTTTGTTAAAATTAGCCTTCATGTAGTCCTCGTGTTCATTTCTTTTAAAATACTCTAAAATGTCTTTCTTTTACATAATTTGGACTTTTGTAAATCAGTTGACAAATAATAACTCTGAATTATTGCATTCTATTCATCCCTGTCAGACCGTAATTCAGTTATGGTAGCATATTCATCTATGTTGGTAGAAAAGCAACTGTTGGCATGAGTGTTTGATTATTTTAATGTATTTTAATTTCATTTTGTGACAAATTAGAGAAAAACTGAAGAAAAAAGAAAGTTCTAACACTTGTAAAATGAGGAGAGATTCCATAAATTAAATCAAACAATGTGAAGATAAAAATGCAGTGGAAAGAAATCTATCTCTGCATTTGTTGGATTTCAACCTGTGTTAAATTGGGTAAGGAAAACATTGAGTAAAATGCATAACATGCCTCAAATATATCAATTAAATGTCTAGGTAGAAAGGATTTATATATTAGGATTTTAAGTTTTTTCTCTTTAAAAAATATGCAAGCAACATTCTGTTGTTGGCTTGTGACATATTTGGCATAGTATTTACTTTCTCAAGTATACATTACAGGAAATAAACCCCTGTGGATAATTCAGGAAAGTAAACCAATATTTTGGTGTATGAGGAAATTAATTTTGCCTTAGAGATGTAGTTTGAGGTACAAGTGAAAAAAACTGTGGAAATATCTACTAAGCAGATGTAAATATAGGACTGTAGCTCAGGTTAGAATTAAATATTTGGCAATTATATGGCCATTGGAATATGGACCATGAGTATGGAACTCAAATGACAAGTGGCATAACAGATCCAGGAACATTTTAAAATAAGCGTTGGTGTTTAAATACTTACGTAAAAAAAGGTGGCAAGATTTTGAATTCCTGAATGACTGAGAACTCAAATGGAATTCTCTTCAAATAGTAGGAGGCAAATTTCACTAAAATAGGCATTTAAAATATGTATATCTACTGTCCTAGGGACTAAGTAAGAAAGTCTCCCATCCTTACAGTGTTATGAATATTACTTACAACAATTTTAGGAGCCAGATCTAGTGTCATGCAGAAATATGTTCAATTCATAGTATAAAAAGATAATTAAAACTGGAAACCAAGAATTAATATGAAAGTAAGCTTACAAACACAGAACAGAAGCAAATATGAAAATACTTGAAGGATATTTGCATAATTTAAGAAAAAGAGAAAACTTCTAAATATCTGTAACCTATGAAGATAAGGTTAGTTAAAATTGCATACAACACATTCTAAGAAACCACTATAAGAGAAATAAAACACGTAACATTTTGTGAATTGGATATAATAGAATGAACAAATTTAAGAGATTTTAAAGAAACATAATTAAAATAATAAAGAGGGAAAGGAAGCATTAGGTAACAAGCAAGATTAGTACACCATAGAAAAAGTGAAAATGATCAAATACAAATCTTGATATTGGCATACAGGCTTATTGGCATACAGGCTTTTTTTTTTTTTTTTTTTTTTTTGCTGTAAACTGGATTTTTATTTTTACCAAAAACTTTGCATACATTTTTTTCTTTATTCAACTGGTTAAGTATTTGCTCATTCAAAATAAGCTGCATTCAAAGTAGTTTGGAAACCAGTTATTTGGATGTTATGAAATGGGTTTTAAATTCTGAGGTACTTATACCTTCTGGAAAGAAAGTATACTTTACTTAAAAAATAATTTCTTAACAAAGAGACTCTCAGGCATTTGAATAAAGAATTTGAGGGAAAGGGAAAACAAACTGAACATAGTTGAAGATTTAGTAAAAGAGACTATAGATCTGAGAAAATCAGTCAATGATGAAAATATAGAATACTTAAAAGAGAAATACAAACAGTATGGGGGACATAATAGGGAAAGATGCAATCAAGTAATATCTAATAAATATTCCAGGAGACAATTAGGGAAATAGAGAAATGGCAATTTTCTAAGAATAATTAAGATAATTTTATGGATTTGAGAAAATACAAAAAATCTCATTGTTAAATTATTAAAAAATATTTTTAAAAATCATCAAAACTACATCTAGACCCATCAAGTCGTTAAATCAGAATTTCAAAGAGAAAAAGAGATTAATTATCTACACAGAAACTTTAATCAAACTTTTACATAAGGTTTCTTAATAAAAACAAATGTCAGAAATAAATAGAACAATTTCTTCAAAGTGCTAAAAGAACATAGTTTACAATTTAAGATTATAAACTCATTTAAAAGTGCCTTTTAACATTGATGCTGAAACACGTTTATACCTATAAAATTAGGGAGTTTACTACTATAAAGTGTACTTCAGTGTGAAAGAAATGAAAAGTTGGAAGGCAATAGCAATGGTGAAGAAAGAAATTGGAAAAAACAAGTAGATAAATTTCAACAAGTAATAAGTTATCATACTTATAAAATGTAGCAATCTATAATAATTATTATTGTAGGACCTAATAATAATGTTCACTTAAGATTTTAGAAAACAAAAGCATGAAATATGGGAAGAGATGTATTTTACTCAAACTATTCCAAGATCTTTGTCATGAGAGGGAAATGAGATGAGCATTGATTAATAATTTCAAGCTAAGTTAATGTTTTATTTCTCCTTTAAAATATCATAAGAAAATAAAGTAAAAGAAGATGATATTATATTTATTGCTATTTATTCAGTATTTAGTGTTGTTCAGGCAATTTTCTTAATATTTTAGATATGTTAGGTTGTGTAGTTTCATAGCAGTTCTAAGTTATTATTTTATTCTGTGATTTGTTTTACCTGTTTTGTTATATTCTAAACTTTTCATGTGTTTCAAATATTTAATAATGACAGCAATAATAAAATAAAGTATTCTAAGTAATTAGGCTACTGATCATTTTTTAGAGTGTAATTTTCATAGATAGAAGTGAAGCCAAAGAAAAATGTTGAAAAATAAAAATAGTAGTTTTTACTCACTTAAATTCTATAGGATCTTTTTTCCCCACACAAAAGTAATATACTTTTACAAGTAAAGAGCACATGTTCTAAGCATAAAGGTTTTTTTTTAAAACTTTTGTTTCTACATGACACTCAGTAATGGACTCTAAATCAAAGTGGTCTCAATAGATGTTGATTAAACAAAAAATAGAGGCAAATTATATATTTTAAGCTCTATTCAAGCAAATCAGTGGTCCTTTTATAGATATTTGCTATTTAAAAAGTCAATTTAGTTCGATATTTTTCTTATTTTCAAATATGATATAATAGGATAGTGTGTCCTCTTTTATTGATGAAGGCAGTTTTGTCCATCTACTTGAGGTAAAATATTAATATCAAGATATTTCTCAAAAAACAATGTGATATTACTTTTATGACTGATAAAAATGTAGTGATCATGTTTGTACATTTACAATATACCTAGATGGTTTGAGGTCTAACCTGAGCCAGGATATCAAGCTATTTCAACTACAGCATAAGAGGCTAAATTTGCTGTCAACAGATTTTTGTTATACATTAACATTATGCAAGGGACCTTACTATGTACTTATTAATATGCACTTTACCAAGTTGAGTTCATCAGTTAGAATTTGGCTTGATGGAATTTGAAATACTTTGCTTTGGCAAGATCAGCATATTGGTGTTCCTGGTAAATCTACATCACAAATATAGTTTTATAAGTCTCAGTCAATAAACCTTATCATATTAGGAAGCAATGGGACAAACAGGCATCCTCAGACCACAAACTTCTGCATGCTGTAACTTGAGCAAGTTACTTCTGTTTAGGTTTCCACTTTCTTCCCTGGAAACTGAGTAAATAAAATAATATAATCCTGAAGTTTGTGTGACTGATGAATTACCAAGGAATAATTTTTAAAAACCTGATTCTTCACTTAAATTTTATTCCATTGTTGAAGACTAAATGAAATTTTATTTTAAAAGTGCTGTAGGTTACATAAAAATAGGAGAGCAGAACCAGAATTTTTAAAAGATGTAACAGTATAGGAGTTTTGAGAAGCTGGTGGAAGAGAGCTAGGCAGTGAGTGCTGATCTCCTCACAACACAGAAATGGCCATCTACGCTAAGCCCATGGCCAATATCATTCTAAATGGTGAAAAACTGAAAGCATTCCACCTAAAAACTGGAACAAGGCAGGGATGCCCTCTTTCACCACTTCTATTCAACATCGTCCTTGAGACTCTAGCCAGAGCAATTAGACAAAACAAAGAAATTAAAGGGATATGAATTGGAAAAGAAGAAATCAAACTATCCCTGTTCGCTGATGACATGATTATATATTTAGAGGAACCTGGAAATTCCACCAGAAAACTTTTAGAACTCATAAGTGAATTCAGTAAAGTAGCACGTTACAAGATCAATGCTCATAAATCTAATGCATTTTTATACATAAGTGATGAATCTTCAGAAACAGAAATTAGGAAAACTACCCCATTCACAATAGCATCAAAAAAATAAAATACTTGGGAATCAATCTCACAAAAGAGGTGAAAGACCTCTACAATGAGAACTACAGAACACTAAAGAAAGAAATTCAAGAAAACCTTAGAAGATGGAAAGATCTCCCATGTTCTTGGATAGGCAGAATTAATATTGTCAAAATGGCCATGCTACCTAAAGTGCTATACAGATTCAATGCAATTCCAATTAAAATTCCAATGATGTACCTTACAGAAATAGAGCAAGCAATTATGAAATTCATCTGGAAGAATAATAAACCCAGAATAGCTAAAGCAATCCTCAGTAGAAAGAGTGAAGCAGGGAGTATCGCAATACCAGATCTTCAACTCTATTACAAAGCAATAGTAACAAAAACGGCATGGTATTGGTACCAAAATACACAGGTAGATCAATGGTACAGAATAGAGGACATGGACACAAACCCAAATAAATATAATTTTCTCATACTAGACAAAGGGTCCAAAAATATGCAATGGAGAAAAGATAGCCTTTTCAACAAATGGTGCTGGGAAAACTGGAAAACCATATGCAACAGAATGAAATTAAATCCCTATCTCTCACCCTGCACAAAACTCAAAATGGATCAAGGACCTCGGAATCAGACCAGAGACCCTGCATCTTATAGAAGAAAAAGTAGGTCCAAACCTTCAACTTGTTGACTTAGGATCAGACTTCCTTAACAGGACCCCATAGCACAAGAAATAAAAGCAAGAATCAACAACTGGGATAGATTCAAACTAAAAAGCTTTCTCTCAGCAAAGAAAACTATCAGCAATGTGAAGAGAGAGCCTACAGAGTGAGAGAATATCTTTGCCACTCATACTTCAGATAGAACGCTAATTTCCAGAATCTATAAAGAACTCAAAAAACTCTACACCAAGAATACAAATAATCCAATCAACAAATGGGCTAAGGAAATGAACAGACACTTCACAGAAGAAGATATACAAGCAATCAACAGATATATGAAAAAATGTTCAACATCTCTAGTAATAAGAGAAATGCAAATCAAAACTACCCTAAGATTTCATGTCACCCCAATTAGAATGGCGATTATCAAGAACACAAGCAACAATAGGTGTTGGCGAGGATATGGGGAAAAAGGTACAGTCATACATTGCTGGTGGGGTTGCAAATTAGTGCAGCCACTCTGGAAAGCAGTGTGGAGACTCCTTAGAAAACTTGGAATGCAACCACCATTTGACCCAGCTATCCCACTCCTTGGCCTATACCCAAAGGACTTAAAATCAGCATACTACAGAGATACAGTCACATCAGTGTTCATTGCTGTTCAATTCACCATAGCCAGATTGTGGAACCAACCTAGATGTCCTTCAATTGATGAATGGATAAAGAAACTGTGGCATATATAAAATGGAATATTACTCCGCCATGAAGAATGATAAAATTATGGCATTTGCAGGCAAATGGATGAAATTGGAGACTATCATGCTAAGTGAGATAAGCCAATCTCAAAAAACTAAAGGACGAATGATCTCGCTGATAAGCGAATGAGGACATATAATGAGGGGGAGGGGTTAGCGTTAGGGTTAGGGTTAGGTTTAGGGTTAGGGATAAGGAGTGTGGTAAGAATGAAGGAAAGAAGGACTGTATAGAGGGAAAAGAGGGGTGGGAGGTGTGGGGAGGAAGGGAAAAAAATAATGAATCAAACATCATTGCCCTATGTAAACGTATGATTACACAAATGGTATGCCTTGACTCTATGTACAAATAGAGAAACAACATGTATCCCATTTGTATAGAATAATAAAAAATAAGAAATGAGGCAGTGAAGGAAAAGCAGAATTGAGAGGTGGAGACAAAACAAATACTCTAAGACTCAATATTATAAATTCTTAGAACTGGAGAGACTTGATGATTGGTTAGCAGTGTAGAAAATAAGCACAGAGGTCCCTAACCCTGAACTCAAACCTAGGTGGAAGAAGAGGGGAGCAGCAATGGAGAGAAAGAAAGAGGGAGCAGAAAAATTCTTGAACTCACCCCCACTTAATAAACATTTGGAAAGGCAGAGAAAATTAAAGTATAACATGAACAGAAACCTGTTTGAAGCAGATCAAACAGACTAAAACCAAATATTGAATAGAAAGCTATGCCAGTTTCTACAACCATTTTATGGAGCCTTCAGCCAACTAATCACTCCTTAAATCAACACAGTATTTTCCCACATTCAGACAGCTGTAAATTAAATCAGTGGAAATTTCCGTCAGTGGGATCTCTTAAGATTCCTGCAAGAAAGAACTTCTAGAGGAATTGTTACTAGCTGAAAGTCATTGAAAACTCCTCACCTCAAACAAAGGGAGTGGGGTGGGGCAGACCTATGGGGAGAATCATGCTTAACCCAGCACTCAGCCTCTGTAAGAACTGGACAGAGACAGAGCAGCAAAGCAGCTTTGGTCCTGAGCAGAGGAAATGGGTTCCATCAGGAACACACTAACCCTCACCTCTGATGCTAATTGGAGGCACAATGGGAAATTGCCTGAGTCCTAAGAAACCTAGAGGGATTGTCCCATTTGACAATCTGTTAACCCATAGTCTGAGCAAGGCCATATCAAAGGAAAGTTGCCTAAATATCCAATGACATAGATGTCTGTTTCTTGGATGATGGCAGCAGCCCACAGAAGGCCACTAGGATTAAGTACCTGAGTACCCCAGGAAGCTTAAAAGGAAGGCAACCAAATCATTGCCATGGTCACAGAGAGCTCAATCAAAATGGAAAGTTGCCTGGTACATGGCAGCAGAGAGCAACTGCTCCCAGTCTGATTTTGCTCTAAGACTTACCCATGGTCACAACTGGCGAGTGAAAGGACATTGTTTGGACACTGAATGGACCTGCATCAGCCTTAGTCAACACAAGGAACAAGTACCTGCAATTTACAACCTAGGACAGTGGAAACTAGAATCCACGTGAACCATCTGAATTCCTTTGGACAGTATCACAGAGAGTGGCATCAGCAGGAGATATACTTCTGCACCATAGAACATCCGTAGAAAATCCACTAGAGATCCTGTGCTTGCAGACAGCCACTAGGACTATACCGCCATGAAAAGAATCCTGTAGAAGGGAGCTAGTAAACAGCAACCCACAGCAAGCACAGGGACGCTCAAGAGACTGCATCCTGAACTCTGCACACAATAGAAACAACCAAGACACAAAACTGCACCCTCTGAGCAGTCAGCTACAGGCCACTGAGCTGACAAACCAGAATTGGCTGGCAGGAGGCACTTAGCAACTAAGGAAGTGGCTCTTGTGCCCCAGAAACTCTAACATCTGCTAAATGTCCCAAATTCTAATGAAATCCAAACCAAAATTCAAAAAAAAAATTTTTTCACTTTGGCATGTTTTACTAAAATTGACTCTAATATCAACTTTGATCATATATATCACTACCTTGATTGATAATTGTTACCATAATAGCCAATATTGTATCTTCAACCCATTTGAATGTCCTTTTTCTAATAGTTTAAAGAATTAATTAGAATCATTATATCTTTGTTTTCCTAGCTCTAGTTTATATTTGCTCCTTTTCAACTACTGACTCCATCCACAGTGTAGTGGAGAAAATGTCACGGAGGGAATTGAAAAATTTCATTTAAAATGCTCAATGACCTAAAATAAAATAAAATGCTTGATGAACTAAAAGGACATGCAGGGAGTGAAATTAAAAAGAAAATAGAGAAAGTGAATGATTACTTCAATAAAGAGGTAGAAATTTTTGAAAAAGAACAAAATGGAAATCCTTAAAATGAAATAATTAATAAATGAAATTTAAAATTCAATGGAAACATCACCAATAGATTAGACTATTTTGAAGATAGATTTTCAGACCTCAAATACTAAATATGTAATCTTGAAAATGAAACTGATCATAAAGAAAATATGTTAAAATATCACAAAATATTAATCAGTAAATCTGGGATTTTTTTCAGGAGAAAAAAAATCTAAGAATCACTGGGGTAGATGAAAGACCTCAAATATAAACTAAAGGGATGCACAATATTTTCAATGGAATAATATTAAAAATGTTTCAAGTCTAAGGAATGAGATGGAAATTCAAATACAAGAGGCTTATAAAACTCTGAATAGACAGAATCAAAGCAGATTTACTCCATGACACGTATAATGAAAATACCTAACATACAGAATAAGCAAAGAATTTTGAAAGCTGCAAGAGAAAACCAGCTAGTCATAGTAGAGGTGAACAAATTCAGATATCAACACAGACCCTAACAGCCAGCAGAGTTGGAATAATATATACCAAGCTCTGAAAGAAAATGGACGCCAACCAAGATTATGATATCCAGCAATATTAAGCTTCAGATTTGAGAATGAATCAATAATCTTTCACGATAAACAGAAGCTAAAATAATTCAAAACCAGAAAGCCTGCACTAAAAAGCATACTCACTGAAATATTTCATGAAGAAGAAATGAAAAATAAAAATTAAAAATCAGCATAGGGATGAATTACACTAGAAGAGTAGTCAACTAAAGGGGAACAAGTTCAACTTAAACATTAGAGATACATAAAAATGGCATGAAATAAAAAAGCATTTCTCTATAATGAACGTAAAATTTCTCAACTATTCAGTAAAAAGACATAGGTTGACAGATTATAATAAAAAACAAAACCCAAGAATAGGCTGTCTGCAAGAGACCCACCTCACAGGCAAAGACATCCAGAGACTGTAAGTGAGAGGATGGGAAAAGACATACCATGCAAATGATACTTTTCAACAACCAGTCATAACTATTCTCATATCAGAGTGAATTTCAAGACAAAATTAATGAGGAAACAGAAGCTTATTTCATACTGCTTAATGGAATCATACAACAGCAAAAAAGATTATAAGTATTTATGCCCTAAACAATGGTATATCTATGAACATAAAACAACTTTATGATGTCTGCCAGTAAATGGATGGGTCTGGAGGCTATCATAAGTGAAATAAGCCAGTCCCAAAAAGCCAAAGTTGAATATTTTCCTGATATGTGGAAGCTAACCCACATGGGAGGGGAGGGAAAGAATATAAATTCAGTAGATTAGACAAAAGGTAGTGAAGGGAAGGGAGTGGGACAGGAAAAGAAAAGAATGGACTGAATCTGACATATTTTTCCTTTGTACATGTATGATTATACCATAGTGAATTCCACTGTTTTGTACATCCACAAGAATGGAGTCCTAATTAGAATAAGGTAAATTCCATGCTTTTATAATTATATCAAAATGGATTTTACTGTCATGTACAAGTAAAGATAACCAATGAAGAATCCTTCTTAATATTAATAATTAATTAGTCCCCAGTACAATAATACTGGGTGAGTGTACTGTACCTCTCAAACCCCTAGACAGATCATCTAGACATAAACTAAGTAAAGATTCTACAGAACTAAAAAATATGATTAATAATATGGACCTAGCAGACATCTATAAAATATTTTATCCATCAGTGATTGAAGTCACTTTCTTCTCAGAACATGAAACATTGTTTAAAATAGATCATATTTTAGATCACAAATCAAAACTTAACAATTAAAAAATAGAGATAATGCCTTGTATTTCATAAGATAATAATGAAATGAAATTAGAAATAAATGATTAGATAGAAAACAAAAATCACTGTAAAATCTGGAGATAAATAATACATTTTTTAATGATGAATGGATAACAAAAGAAATCAGGGGAGAAATAAAAAATTCACAGAGGTACATGAGAACAGTGATATAGCATATCAAAATCTCTGTGACAATATTAAGGCAGTTCTATGAAGAAAGTTCATAGCATTGAGCTCATACATTAAAGTAATAGAAAGACACCAACTAATAATCAACATTATACCTCAGGGCTCTAGAAAAATAACAAATCAACACCAAAATAAGTGGAAGATAAGAAATAATTAAAAACAAGGCCACAATTAAAAAGAGAAAGAGAATAAAAATACAAAAGATCAGCAAAACAAAGAGTTGATTTTTTTGAAAGGTTAAACAAGATTGATTAAACTCATAAACAAACTAAACAAAAAGGAAGAAAGATAATACTAAATTAACAAAATTAGAAATGAAAACAGAAATATTACTACAAACAGTACTGAAGTCCAGAGGATCTTCAAAAATTATTATATAAATTTATACTCCAATAAGCTAGGAAATTTTGAAGATATTGAAAAATTCCTAGAGACATATGATCTACCCAAATTGAACCATGATGATATAGAAAACATACAGAAATAAATATCAAGCCATGAAATTGAAGCCATCATCTAAAACCTTCCAACAAAGGAAAGTCCAGGATAGAATGGATTCTTAGCAGAGCTCTATCAGACCTTGAAAGGAGAACTAACTTCCATAAAACAGAAGAAGAGGAAAAACTGCCAAATTCCTTCTATGAATCTAGCATAAACTTGATACCAAAACCAGACAAAGATATACCAAGGAAATAAAACTTCAGGCCAATTATCCTTGATGAACATAGATGCAAAAGGTCTTAATATAATAGTGGCAAACCACACACACACAAAAAAAGAAAAAAAACTGTAAAAAGATAATGCACCATGATCATGATCAATTGGATTTCTTCTTAGGGATGCAAGTTTGGTTCAACATATGCAAATAAATGTAATTTACCACATAAGTAGAGTTATGGACAAGACTCACACAATTATCTAAATAGATACAGAAAAAGCATTTGACAATGTAAAGAGCACCAAGTCATATTTGAAACACTAGAAAAACTAGGGATAGGAGAAACTTATCTCAACATTGTAAAGACTATACATGACAAACTCAAGGCTAACATTAAACTGAATGGAGACTAATTATAAGCATTTCCTCTAAAAATAGGAATAAGACAAGAACACACACTTTCACCACTCTTATTCAACATAGTGCTTAAAACTCTAGCCAGAGCAATCAGGTAAGAGAAGGAAATTAAAGGTATATAAGGGGAAAAGAAGAGCTCAAATTATGTTTGCTGATGACATGATCTTATATTTATACAAGCTAAATAACTCCACCAAAAGAATTCTAGAGCTGCTAAGTGAATTCAGCAAAGTAGCAGGATATAAGATCAACACCTTTAAATCAATTGTATTACTTTACTATGATAATGAATCTACTGAAAAAGAAATTAGGAAAATTATCCCATTTACAATAACCTCAAAAAATGAAATAATTGGAATCAGTTTAACAAAAGACAAGAAGGATCTTTATAATGAAAACTATAAAGCACTAAATAAACAAATTGAAAAAGACCTTAGAAGATAGAAAGCCCTCCCATGTTCTTGGGTAGTCAGAATTAATATTGTCAAAATGTCCATATTACCAAAAGTGCTGTACAGATTCAATGCAATTCCCATCAAGATATCAATGACATTCTTCACATAATTAGAAAAATAGTTCTGAAATTCATTTAGAAAAATAAGAGACCCATATAAACAAAACAATCCCCTTAGCAAAAATAGTGATGCTGGAAAAATTACTATACCCGATTTCAAATTATACTGGAGAGCTAGAGCAACAAAAACAGCATGGTACTGACACCCAAACAGGTATGAAGACCAATATAATAGAATAAAATAAAAATCACTAGGTGGAATGACATCACATTAGAAAGATTCTGCATAGCAAAGGAAACGAGAGCATAAAAAGGGAGCCTATAGAATGGAAGAAAAAAATTGCCACCTGTTTCTGAGAGCAATAATACCAGAATATTCAAAGAATTCAAAAAACTTAACATCACAAAAACCAAACAACCCAATCAATAAATGGGCAACATAACCAAATAGACACTTCACAAAAGAAGAAATACAAATGACCAATAAATATATTTTAAAAATATTCAACATCTCTAGCAATTAGGGAAATAAAATAAAAACTAAAATTGAGATTTCATCTCATTCTAGTCATAATGGCAATTATCAAGAACACAAATAAAATAAATGTTGATGAAGATGTGGGAGAAAAGTACACTCATATATTATTGGTGGGGCTGCAAATTAGTGTAACCACACTGCAAATCTGTGGTTTCGAAAAACTCAAAAACTAGGAAAGGAACCATATGATCCAGCTATCCAATTCCTTGGTATACATCCAAAAGATTCTAAATCTGCATTATATAGGGAGGCAGCTACATCAATATTTATAACAGCACAATTCACAACAGCTAAGTTATAGAATCAAATTTGGTGCTGTTCAATGATGAATGGATGAAGAAAATGTGGTATATATAAACAATGGACTATTACTCAGCCATAAAGAAGAATGAAATTATGTCTTTGCTGGTAAATAGATGGATCTGGAAACTATCATGCTAAGTGAAATAAGTAAGTCCCAAAAAGTCAAAGGTTGAGTGTTTATTCTAATATGCATAAGCTCACCCAAAATAAGTTGGGAAAGGGAAAGGGGGGGAAAGGAAGCGTATGTCATCAAATTAGAAGAACGATCAGTAGAGTAGAGGAAGGGGGTTGGGGGGAACAGGAAGGAGGGATGGGATAAGGAAAGAACAGTGGAATGAATCTGACCTAACTTTCATATGTACCTACATGAATATACCACAGTGTATTACAACATTAAGTATATCCACAAGACACTAATTTTTGAAAAACTATAAATAAAATGCACAAAGATCAATAGAGTAGAGGAGGGTCAAGGGGTGAAGTGCTGGCAACTAAATTAGAGTAAATTATATTCCATACTTTCATAATTATGTCAAAATGTATCCTAATGTTATGTAGAACTAAAAAAAATCAAGTGTAAAATGCTCTTTAAAAAAGAGTGACTAAAAAGGCAATCTAACCTACTCTGTGGTGAAGGAGACGATTTCATGTGAAAGACATTCACATGGAGTATGAAAGATAACTAGTGGAGGTATGGGAAGACAATATGGAGTGTAAGCAATGGCATATACAAAAGGCATTAGTAGAGGGTAGGAAAAATGGCATGATTAAGGAACAACAATCATTTAGAGACAAACATATATATACAGGTATTTTCCATGTATTTATGTTCCTACCCAATATTTTTTGGAAAAAGTTCTCATGTATTCTTGCCTTTTATTCTCATGAGAAAAATTACAATCATTTATTTATATTCTAAAAACAAATGCAGTCATTTTGAATAGTGATGCTTTTCATTTATATATAGCCATATTTGGAAACAGTTGGAATTCTAAGAGTTAGTATTCCAACAAATGTTTTTCTCTGCTTTTATCTTTGTACAACAGTTTTCTTAATTTGCATTATAACTTTGTGTGTATCTCTTCCAGTAGTGTTGATGAGAACAAGATATTTGTCTTAAACATTAATACCTTCAGAGCAGAGTTTCCAAATTGTGTTCAGTAGAACATTGTTTCTGCAGTATTTTAATAGATTTAATACAAATTTATTTTCACTGAGGTAGAGTTAAGGTTCAGCAGAGAGAAGTTATAGTTTCAAATTCATATTAGGAGAAGGGGGAGTCTGTGATTGGATTAAATCTCCTAATTTTTTTAGCTCTGATGGATTGATTAATTCCTTTCATGGTGTTCTCTAATATCCTTAGAGAGAAATGGCAAATGTGTACATAGTTACATCCCCTTTGCACCAACAATCAGTCGTGGTATTTATTCTTCTCAATGAGTTTCCCAACCTGGACAGTCACTAGCATGCTATTGAAGTTGTCAAATGGAATAAATCCTGCATGATATCTATGCCTACAAAAACAAAAACAAGAAGGAATAGTAAAGAACCTAGGTTCTAAATATTCTTCATTGGAGAACTGATGTTTCATATAATACTAATAAACACTTTGATGAACACCACTATGATAAATTTCAGGTTCTGGGTAACATGAGGGGATGCTAGAGATATGTAGATTCTACTGGACTGAATAAATCATCTGATTAATAATGAATATGTAATAGCACCTGCACTATTTCAAGCATCAATCAATGACTTGATTAATGACTTTTGGAGAGATAGGAAACAAAGTTTATTAAAGACACCTGACAGAGGCATAGTGATTTTACTTAAAATCTGTTTCTTCTCTAATGCAAATAAAATATGGCTACATTATCTATTTAACTAAATATTCTCACAATTGTATAGAAAATATAAGCCTGTCCTTCTTTTATTCTTGGAGATTTATTCTGACATAGAGTTCCCCATCCGTGGTTTCTGTAGAAGTAATAATTCTCTGTCATGTATGAATACAGTCATCAAATCACATATTTAATTTTATTATATGCCACTAGATAAACTAGACACAGTTTCTCATTTCACAGATGTAAAAATGTAAACTTAGAACTAAGACTAAGTTCTGTAGTAAGTGGTAGAACAGGACAAGAAACTATGTCAGCTCACCTGCATAATTGATACAGTAAATTATTTCCTATGTAGTGTTTGATTCACATGAACAAACATTACATTTAAAACTATATCTGCCTTCTGTCAGACAACACTGATCTCTCTCTTCCTTGGGAGAAGTGGGTCTTTTACCCACATCTTTGTTCTCTGTTTTTTTTTTCTTTTCTTTTTATCTTTTGAAACTTCATTGATTTTAATATCAAATATCCCTATCTAAACATCACTGCTCCTCTTTTTGCTTACTATTTTTCATGGTCCAACAAAACATACTTAATACCTTCAAATTATTCCTTCAAATATAGGGATTACAAATTTTCAGGTGCAGGACTTGAGGAAGAAAAAATTTGACAGATCATCTGAAATTTGGCCAAAAAGTCAGAACAACTCTATCAGACAAGAAAGAGGACTAGAAGAGAAATCAGATATATGAATAATATCTAACAAAAGAAAAATTTTATGTAATGGTGATTGAATAAATAAGTGTCCAGACAATGTTACCAGTGGAACTCAGTGTCGGTTTTAATTAGCTAAGGTTCAACCTGAGGTGTGAAGTAGGACTGCAGTCTTCAGGATGACAATGAAAGGGACATGTTGGTCCAGATTCCAAGCTAGTCACTCAAACATAGAAAAAATTAAAAAGATCCAAATTCCTGGAAGCTAGAGATTATAAAATAAGTATAAAGTCAGCAATAGGATATAAGGTGTGAGTGGTCTTTGTTTGATCACCAAGATAAATATTAGTCACTGTACTTGCTCTGAGAATCTAATTCAGGGATGAGCTACAAATCAGTTGTATTTTCCCATTCTTAAGGCCTAGAATGTGAAGCCAGGGAAATTATTACCACAATATATAGTGAAATGTCATACTTACAGCTGGTATTGGTTAATAGTGCTATAATAAGGGTAGAAAGCATGGATTAGCAATAATCTAATAATCTCTGCCAATTCATAGTAAGGTAATCTTGGGCACTTTTCTCAACGGACTTTATTTTTCTTGTGCATGTATAGCAGGGACTTGGACTATCTAGATCTCTCCTCATTCTTCCATTTTTAACACTCTATGATAATAGGGCAAATAACTTGCATGTACAGTATGTATTTTTCTATTTGAGACACATATTCTTAGATAAATGATTTACTCTTCCTGAGATCATCTGACCCAACATTTGGGTTGTGTTTTTCTTCAGTTAAGTATACCCTAACTAGACAGTATTGAAAATCACCTTCTTAGCTTGCCAGATTTCTCTCCTCCCTTTTGTCCAAAATTAATATCACTGAATATCCACAAGCCAATATAGAATGAGTTTTCATTTTCTTTTATGTATTTTTTTTTAATTTGTACTAGGGATTGAACCCAGGTACACTTAACCACTGAGCCACATCCCTAGACCTTTCTATGTTTTTCATTTTGAAACAGAATCTCACTAACTTGTTTACGGCCTTGCGAAGTTGCTGAGTCCAAAGCCAGCCTCAGCTTCCAAAGTTCCTGGGTTATAGGCATGCACCACTGCACCTGACATTTTTGTATATTTTCAAATGAAATGGACATTCAATATTTCCTGGAAAATAATATTACTTTTCATAAGCAATCTGTATTTATGTTATTTGTGAACAAATATGAAACCACGATTTTTATATGGTTTCCATGCTCATGATTATTTTATATTCCTTTAACTTTCATGCAAACTATTATTGTTCTATCTTCTCATAGGCCTAAAGACTTGACCTAGAAATACTGCATGGATGAAATATGTGTGGTATTTTTTTCCAGGTGCAAGAAGGAAAGGTAATGGATACAAACTTAATTTGTTTGTTCTTTCTTCATTTTAATATCACATGTTAGTTCATTTGGGAAAATTTGCTGACCTATAGTGTTCTTCCTGTTTGGTAGAATTGCTTGTGTTTGAAAATACTATTCACACCTCATTTGAAAGGGTCTCACAATTTATAGCATTGTTATTGATTATGTAATAGTGTCCTTTGGTAAGCCTTGCAATTTCTTGACTGAAAATGAAAGATAATAACAAGAAAAGTTCATACTTTGGAACACTTCTGGGCTTCCCCAAAATCATTTTGATCCTTGCTTGCAAATAATCCCAACATCTCACAACTATCTATTCTAACTCTTAAACAACTTGTTTTAAAAAATAAACATTTGAATTTTATTTTGAACATATATCTCTATAAAAATGTATCAACACAAATTCTTGACTTTTAATTTCTATAAAGGTGAAGGAATAACTGACTTAAATGAAAGTAGAAGAATTGAGTTCTTATTTTGACTGTTAAGAAATGATTTTCCAAAGTAAATAGTATAGAATACAAGGGTTGTGTGAAAAGAAATAAGTAATAATACAGTTTAACATTGTACAGAGTCTACTACTTCCATTTTAAGTTTTTTTTCAAAGACTTCTTGAAAATATATTTAAATATTATTACCACCTTATCCTATCAGTTGAATTTAGGGCTCAAAGGTTAAAGTACTGTGCTTTTACAAATTTAACATGGCATGTAATTTAATATTTATAACTGCATATCTGCTGTCTTTTATTTCATTGTGAGTCTGTCACATTTATTTTGCAATGAGCATAAAACGTTTATCCAAATTGTTCACAAGAATAAAAAATTTCCCAGCTCTTGTGTTTCATCATTAAGGGACTTGACTATGATGTTTCTACAAATATATACACATTCATGTATGGAATATCCAGAAGTAGAAAGAGTAACTAAATTATTATTAATTGTGTAAAACTTATCAAAAACTAAATTGCATTAATAGTGTGTGGAGTAATATATCTCCATTGGTGCAAAATACAAAACCCTCAAATGATTGGTGGTTCTAGGAGACTAAATGATTGGTGGTCTCCAGTGGTGTGAGGCACTGAGTGATGCGCTGATTGGATAGGTACTCAATAAAAGAAGCAGCAGCTTCCACAATGAATGAATCAGCAGCTCTCGCCTGCTCTTACCTGGCTTCCGGTGTCTGGGTGGTTATTGACACTGCGCCCTTCACCCCCCATTACACGAGCTCCCGTGGGATGCAACAATAGTGGAGGAATTTTATAGCAAGATATTTATACATATATCTAATTCATAGCATTAAGATTTAAAATTCTATTTTACTAATGATAATAGATTTCTTTATTATGAAGAATTACTAATCTACTGACAATTTTTAGTTAAGGGACATTTTAAATTGTTTTTCTCTTCATAAAACAAAATTTTCAGTTTTAGTTTTTGCTTTCATCTAATCACTGTCCAATATTATGAGACAATATGTTAAAAGATACCTATGCTAAGAGATACCTATTACTTACATGAGTGAGGTACTTAGTAAATATTTATTGCATGAATATATAAAACATAGAGTTCCTATTTTTTAGGAACTCAGAGCACTATAGGTGATATAGACTAAGTATGCAGGCAATTATAGTAGAGAGTGAGTATGAACATACATTGGAGAGTTCCCTTAGAATAATTGGTAAGTAAGTTTCATCTAGAAAGTGTTTTTTTCTGCAGAAAGCAAAGATGAGTACAGATTTGCTGATTGTTCGTATTTGGGATGACATACTGTAAAGATGAGAATGTTCCAGGAAAAAGGAACAGCATGTATTTCCTAGAAGTTAGAGAGATTATAGTTAGAATGATCAACTTTTGATAACTGATAATGTGTAATACATGTGAACACATTTAAAGTTATATTTTTTATTTCTAACTTATTTTTAGTTGAATCTTACTCTAAGAATCCATTCTTAAAACCAAAAATAACTCTAAAGAGTCATGCCAAAAATCTTCTTGGATATTAATGAGCTACCTATATGTTAGGACCACCTTGTCAGCTTCAATGCTACTGAGGAGCAAAGGAAAGGAGTATAATAACTGAGCAAGATAACATTTTTGATAAATGCACAAAGATTCACATATGGAAAGTGAGGCAATAATAACTGGTGATATGTACAGAATATTATAGTCAACTTGAATACTTAAACATATTTTATTTTATTTTGGCTTTATAACCACTGTGGAGGACTAAATAAAGCAGTTATGCAATGAGTGAGTCCAGGGTGCTTTCTCAACATTATGCATGAAGTCTCATACCAGTTCTCTGGATAAGGGTGCTTTCATCACAAAACATTGTCGCTCCATATTTCCTTTAACAGATGAGCACATAACCATAATGCTTGGTCACTGGCCCTTTTCTACTACAATTTCCTTACGGAGAAAGAAATTTATAGTTTATCACACACCCTATAGCTAAATGAGTATCTGTGGAATGGAAACTAACTATTCTAAAAAAAAGGTTGTGTAAGGTTCTTAGAAAGTTATATGTAAAGAAGGAATAATGGAGTTATAAGATAAACATACATGATACAACTAGAGAATAATCCTGTGTTATCAAATGAAAATACAGGGCAAATTATATTCCATCCTAAAACATTTGGGCTGTGAAATTTAGTCAGTTAATTCACATACATATACAGTTTTGGAGCAAGCACAATGGATGCATTGTCCATAGGAACTGAAAAAGTCATGTGTGGTAAAGCTACAAGAAAGTGTCAAATGTTAATAACAAGAAGACATGATTATAAAATAACTGTAGTTAAAGGAAGACCATCTCAGTTAGTTTATTTATAAAATTGGAATTGTATTAGACTATACAGAGTGATACACATTGTCTCAGGCAGTTTTTCTGGCCTATCTGAAGAAGGCAACATTTATTCCATTTGTTTGTTTGTTTGTTTTCCCTTTTTTAATTTTTATTTTTACAGACTGCATTTTGCTTCATTGTACACAGGTGGGGTGCAACTTTTCATTTCTATGGTTGTACACAATGTAGATTCACACCATTCATGTAATCATACATGTACACAGGGTAACGATGTCTGTCTCAGTTACTATCTTTCCTTTCCCCACCCCCTCCCACCCCATTTCCCTCTACACAATCCAAAGTTCCTCCATTCTTCTCTTCCTGTCCCTGCCAGCCTCCCCATTATGTATCATCATTCCCTTCAGAGAAAACATTTGGCCTTTGTTTTTTGAGGATTAGCTTATTTCACTTAGTATGATATTCTCCAACTCCATTCATTTACCTGCAAATGCTATAATTTTATCATTCTTTATGGCTGAGTAATATTCCATTGTGTATATATATACCACAGTTTCTTGATCCATTCATCTATTGAAGGGCATCTAGGTTGGTTCCACAATCTGGCTATTGTGAATTGAGCAGCTATGAACATTGATGTGGCTGCATCTCTGTAGTATGCTGATTTTAAGTTCGTTAGGTATAGGCCAAGGAGTGGGATAGCTGGGTCAAATGGTGGTTCCATTCCAAGCTTTCTGAGGAATCTCCACACTGCTTTCCAGAGTGGCTGCACCATTTCGCAACTCCACCAGCAATGTATGAGTGCACCATTTTCCCCACATCCTCGTCAACATTTATTATTGCTTGTATTCTTGATAATCTCCATTCTAATTGGAGTGAGATGAAATCTTAGCATGGTTTTGATTTGCATTTCTCCATTTGTATTACTGTATTTAAAATCTATTAGAACTTTTTGTTTCATCAAAAATAGAAAATAACTATTGAAGAAAAATTAAATATCTCACAGAGGTATCAGTTGGGGATTTTTTTCATTTCAGTTACAAAATGGGTAATATACTGAATTTATTTTGACTTATCAATTAAAGAAACTTTTAAAAGTATACAATTTTGAGATAAACACAAGGGAAATAATGATGGAAACTCTTTCCTCATTGTAATAGCCTTAGTAATTGGTTCTCTATCCACAGGAAGCAGTGAGTCTAAACATATGCTAGCTTTTTCAATAACATAGGCTTTAAAATTAGCAATGATATAAGTTGAGGTGACTCAGGGCACCTTCTTAGTATCAAGGGATCCTAGTTGCATTCATGTTATAAATGGCAGAGTTGCTGCCACTGCCTCCCAGCTGTCCCCACAGGAATGAGTGGTTTCAGTGAGTGAAGGCAGTTCTGAAAGAGCATGCAAGATTTGACATTTCTCTGTTGACTGTTTAAAAATGATTTGACACCCATGGGGCACATCCACCTCAGGTTCACTCTCATTGTTCCATCCTGTTCTCAAAATGGACAGGAGCAAGCATGAAAGGTCTTTATAGAAACCACCTCTGTCTCATGCTGAGGTCACATTTGCCTGGCCATGAGTCTATGGATAATAGAAACTGTTTTACATAGACTAGGACAATGGTTTTGAAAATTGTTTTACCTTGGCCCATATATGAAGTGGTACATTTTACATAGATAATCTATAAACATACTCAGAATTAAAAGTTAATTTAATGAAATTACACTGCATTGTTCTCTGACATTTTCTATTTATTCAATTTCATTTTTTTTAATATAGCTGGTTGCAACCCACCTAGTTTATTGCAGTACTCACTAATGTATTTTCATTTAAAGTTTACAACACACCGGTTTAAGAAGCCCTGAAACTAGTAGGTCCTCTGTTTCCAATCCATTTTTTTTCACTAGAAAATAAAACAAAATGTTAAAAAAGATATGTACTAGGAAGATTAAGATAAAATGTTATTTTAAGTGCATTTTGTAAGTGATAATGCATTGAATTTTTCTTTGATTTTGCTAACCATGGTGTGATTTGAATGTTCAATTACTGATGATATAAAAATTTGTGAATTATCACATTTATATTTTAGATTCAAATTCTACCTGTTATTTATTTGGTCATGCAAAGAGGTTGATTCACTTAAATCCATGGAAAAGACCCAGTCTCTACTACACAATTAAAAGATATTTGGAATAATTAAATGAATTGAAATGTATTAACAGCCATGAAATCCATGAAATAGTTTTGCCTTTTGACAAATGATTAGTTTATTTGTTAGACATGCAAACAGCTTTCTTTTATGGCATTCTTTTCATAAATTAACAATGAAAAGTTCATTTCATGTGAATAACACATCATCTTGACATTAAATGCATATAGATGAATGTTCTCTATTCATCAAAACTGTCCACACAAACCTCATGAGAAAAATTAAGGAAAATAATATATTCCAAAAGTACATTATTGCTTATACATTTTGATGCCTGTGTGTTCCATCTTTTAAAGTTTTAATTTGTTTTCCTTAGAGCCATACAAGTTTACCCCTGGTTATTTTTTGTTTTACTAAAAAATTAAAATCTTAAACGAATGAAACCATTATGACTTTTCACATAGTCAGTGAACAGCAAAAGTTTGTTGTCTTGATAATCATATATAGACTGAATAACTAAGTAAACAATTCTAACTCTTGGCACTTTCTTTTTGTATGATGTACTTCCTACGAAAAAGGTAAAGTCTTCTTAAGCATAACTAGATAAACACTTTCCCAAATGGACTCTAATTTCACTGCCTCATATTTATCATTATAATATTTTTATTTAACTCAGGTGAACATGATTCATTATTATATTTCACATCAGCCTTGGAAAATTTGATTAAATGTACTTATAAAATTGTTTTTCAAGTGATACCTTGAACTTCAATTTCTAAGTAGAAACTGATGCAATGCAGAACTTCTTATAGAAAATATTTTTATATTTAATTTTTTCTGTTCTTATATACAGAGTTTGAACATTTAAATAAGACAAATTATAAATGGTGTTTTAGTCAGTTTTTTCACTGCTGTGACTAAATGACCCAAACAGAACAATTGTAGTGGAGGAAAAGTTTATTTGAGGGCTTATGATTTCAGAGGTCTTAGTCCATAGGCAGCTGGCTCCATTCCTTGAGGCTCAAGGTGAGGCTAAACATCATTACAGAAGAGTGTGGTGGAGGGAAGCCGCTCACATGATCAGGAAGTTGAGAGAGAGTCTTCATTCTCAAGATACAGAATATATACCCCATAGCCTTGCCCCAATTCCTACCTCCTTCAGTTACACCGTACCACATCAGTTACCACTGAGTTAATCCCTATCAGGGGACTAAATCATTGATTGGGTTAAGGCTCTTACAACCCAATCATTTCTCCTCTGAACCTTCTTTCATTGTCTCACATGTGAGCTTTTGGGGGACACTTCACATCCAAACCATAATACAAGATCAAATATTCAGTTTATGTCCTGTGTTGGGGGTCCTGTGTTTGGAAGTATAATTAATGCACAAACCTATTATAAGGATATCATCTTAATCTATTTCTCTAAGTTCAAAGCCATGAATTCTTTTCATAGGCCCTCATATTCAGACATATTGTAGTGGGTAATGTGATGTAGTAGAAACCAAATAGAGTATAACATCCTGAACATAGATCAATTTGGATTTGGTGAATTCAGCTATATGATAATATAAGCAATACTGAGAATTCCCTTTACATTTTTCTTTTTTTCTGGAGATGAACTGTTCTTTACCCTGTAGATTGAGAAGGTACACAACAGAGTATACTAACATGTTGAAAAAAATGAAACCTGTTCATTGAATGATAAAAAGTATATTAAAAATGAGCAACTGGAGACATTGTCCTTGCTAACACAGTAACCCTACAAAAAGATGAGTTGGATCTCAGATGTTAAATGGCTGAGGACAAATTAATGAATCAACTCTGTGATTATTCTTATGCTCATGATAGTGGACTGCAGACTTAATTTGAGGCACAGCAGATTAGACTGGAGAAAGTTTTTGTTCAAATTCTGTAATTGAATTTTAGAGCTGATTTATTTGAAATCAGTCAAAAAAATATTCTGACTCTAGCCTTGTGTCAAGTTCTGTGAGTTATTATTATGGAAAAGCATACATTCTAGCCCAAACTGTTGATGCTATATAAATCTGAATATATACAACATGAATTTCCCTTCAGATTTTAAATCATTCATCATACAATTTAACATAGAATCTGTTAAAGTGACCTAGAATTTAGTCATTATTCAAAATATTTCATTCCTCAATTTCAGTTATGGAAATTTGGAAACCCAAAACAAATCAGTTTAGAAGTAATTTGCATAAGATAGGAGTACTTTTCTGTAAAACTTTTAAGAAATAATTCTAGTTGAATTTAAGTTGAGGATACAGTTTTTAGCTGGCAGATGCATATTTTATCTGACATACTCCATTTATGCTCTTTTTACTACTTATAATCATTCTTCTTTTTTAATAAATTATAAATGTTATTCAACTTTCAGTGACTAGTCCTACATCCCAGTTCTAATACATACAATTTATGTTATTAATTTTCTTCACAGTAACTAAGATGAGAAAAAATTAGAATAAACAAAAAAATGAGAATTATAAGGCCAATTCAAAAAGCAAGTGACACAAAGAATAATAGCTATCATATTTGATGTTTATATGTCTCATTAATATTATTTCTCTAGCTTAGTTTTATTATCATTTTTTGAACCACAACACATTTTATCCTAATTCACACTTCAAACTGAAGCAATAAAAGCTCATTTTTATACAAAAAAAATATAGTGCAGAGCTTTGTGGTTGTGCTCTTTCCTGATAGGGTTTTTCAGTCTTAATGCCTTTGTGCCTCCCACCACTCAAAACAAAGACAATTTTTTTCTTACCAAATCAAAAGAATATTCACATAAGACCCCAAACAATTCCTTACTTTATATTAAGCCAAAATTAATGCAAAACTGGAGAATAAACTTTAATGTTATGGTGACATTTTACTGGCTTGTTGCATTTTCTTATATGGATTAGTCAATACAGTACATTGAGTACAAGGCAGAAAGAAGATAATCTCAGGTGTCTTGTCACCTAATATCCTCTCTTCAGTACACCAGTCACATTATTCACCAGAAAACAGAACTGATTAGCTGCCCTTTCAATCAAAAGAGAGTAAAATGCTAGTGGAAAATAATTGTGGCTTTGCATGCACCTGGGTCATAGGACCTACTTCTAATATAAGTACCTTACAAGTGTTATATAGCTTATTATCTGTCTACAGTGTACCACTGGGAAAAAAATCAGAAGCATTCATGAAGATATCAGAAATACCAAAAACAATACAGAACAAATAATTTTAAATCCTGATAATATCACTACTACAATATGATATTTCAAAATATTTGGCACTGGAAATCTAACAATTGTACTATTCATTTGATGGTTCTTAGGCATTTGTCAGTATCTGTTTGAAATTGTTTAATGCCCTGACCTCATGCATCTGTTTTCATGAAATACAAAATCATTCTTTGGTTTGAATTTATATCTCAGGAAACTTTCTCTAAAATGCATGTTTACCTTGTAGAATAAACGATTTATTTTACACATTAATCACAATTTGGCAGCTTACGGGTTGCCATGAGATTGTTGACATGAATCACAGTTGTAAGTCTGAAGAATAACCATTGTTTCCAATTCAAAGTGATTGACAAGAAGGGAAAAGTGCATTTTTAGACTGTTTTCACTGTATCCTTTTTTTACTGTTGAAACAATCTCAAATCACTTCAGATCATTCCCTACAAATATTTCCTACATATTGATGTCATCATAATTTTAATTATTTCTTGATCAATGAGTTTCTCAATTTGCATCTTCCTTTAAAATGTTCCCTTGAAACATATGCCATGTGAGACAATGTAGATTATTGATAGAAAATAGTAGCTATAGCAGTAGAAAAATGAAGACATGGGATACTTAGGTAAATCACTTTAAATTTACCATTTGTTTCTTTTTAAAAATATAATAGGGGTGGGTGAAGCCCTTCAATGTATAGTAGATTATGCTATTATTTATCTAAAACATGATGGAAAGTTTTAAATGCTGTTTGAAATTGTATATCCTGAGGTACATAGGTATTTAAGCTACCTAATTTCAATATTTTATAAATAAACAGGAAATACACATTTGAACTCAGAACCAGAAGGACTCAAGTGCATGTTTTCTCCATTTGGTGTGTAAAACAATGTTTCATAATCTCAGAACTTATGCGTCATTTTAGCAAATTTGAAAAACAGGTTGTAATGATTGCAAATTAAAATAAAGCACTTGAAATTCAGGGATAACAGTTTTAAAAACTGGCTTCATAGGCTGTTTAGTTATATTTTCTCCTGCTTGAGCATATCCCACATTCAATTTTGCCATGAACTGACATCAATTCATTAAATTTGGAAGAGAAAGACATGTTTTGCCAACTATTAACTCATTCTTCACAAAGCAAGAAAAATAACCACAGCAAATGAAAGATTAATGAATTTATTAAACCATTATGTATTGCTTCCAAGCACTAAATAGTACTATTATTCAGTTATTCTCATTAAAAGTATAAGTGTCTCATCATAACAAATTACCTCTCATTTTCTATAAATTCTGGCTCTTGGGATTTGCTAAAGATATGAGAGTGGAAGTCTATTTATTATTACCACCTCTCCTTTTTATTTTCCAAATGGATCTAAATGTTCATTTCTAAGTGCCAGTAGTCTGATCAGTAAATATGTGTAAAGAGGGTTGCCAAATTTGAACATGTGGAAGACTAAGAAATGCTTGAGAATACCAGAGATGTGAAGGACCAAAAGGCAGCTTCATTTGAACCGAATTCTTCAAGTTATTTATCTTACAGTCATCAAAATTACCAGCTTCATCCTACAACATTAGTACTTTTTTATTCAATCTTCCAAAGATATGTCTGTTGGTTTCTTGTCTTGTGGCTTTATAATATTATGAATAAATTATAAGAAGGATACATAATTTTTTCTTCTGGTAACTATAGGTGAAATCCAAGACACAATACTGAAATATTAAGTTGTCTCTCCCAGGCAGATGCTAATGCACATTAAGGAGGAAGGAGGGAATAATAGCAGTTCAGTGAATTTGACAAAGGGAAATGAAGGGAATGAGGGATGGGAATAGGAAAGACAGTAAAATGAATGGGACTTAACTTTCCTATGTTCACATATGAATACACAACAGTGAAACTCTATGTCATGTACAAGCACAAGAATGGGATACTAATTTGAACAAGTTATACTCCATGAAGATATAATATGTCAGAATACACTCCACTGTCATGTATATCTAAAAGTAATAAATAAATAAATGAAAAAATATATAGATAACGATAAAAAGAAAGATTTGAGTAACTTAAGGGATTCATGAAACTTTTTCTTTAGGAATCTGAACCTTTTCTGTTATTCCCTGCTTTTTAAAAATAAGGAATATTAAACATCACAGCAGTTCAACATGATTTATTTTTTAAATCACTTTTACCTTATTTTTTCCATAAATGTAGGTGGTAGTTCCCATATATCATACAGAGCCCTCTGCTTCTTTTCTTGATAGCTAGGATTTTACCTAGATATCTGTTACACATTGGTTAATTGATACAATTACTTTTATTCATCCAAGTTTTTTTCTTTAGATTGATTTTTTTAACCAGATATAGATAATCAAAAAATAAATGTCTACTCTGAAAAGTTTTCAAATTTTACTTTATTCCTCACATCCTCTTTCCCACCTTAGGTCAGTGCTTGCTTGGTAATGTGAGAGGTTCTTTGTTGGTGTTCTACCAAATACATCCTC
This sequence comes from Sciurus carolinensis, assembly GCF_902686445.1. NCBI lineage: Eukaryota > Metazoa > Chordata > Mammalia > Rodentia > Sciuridae > Sciurus > Sciurus carolinensis. Next base: position 106,759,385 of record NC_062232.1, on the reverse strand, counting down.
TTGCATTTGTTGTTGTTTTTCATCAATCTAAGTACTTTATTTGCAATGCATTAGAATACTAATTTCACTGGAAAGTGCAAAAATATTCAGTACATATTTCTTTGCATGTGATATTTCTTAAAATCACCTTTTAACTATATAAAATAATATGATTCCATCGATGTTGTGCTCTTTCACACTTATGAATATAGTGCTTTTTTCAGTTTCTGTAGTAATTTTATGAGATACTTTTACATTAAAAAGCTGGTGTGATTAAAATTAGTAAAAATGACTCTAAATACTCAACCACTTAAAAATAAAAAAGGAAAACAAAAAAGTTTAACAACTGGCACTGGAAAAGATCCAGAGAAGGTGTTTAAAAAATCTAAAGCAGAAATTATTTCTATGATATCTTGCAGAGGTTCTCAACTGACAGTTAGTAACCTGAATGAAGCATGAAAATCTATTTTTTCCACCACAGTGTTTAATAAAGTGCAAATTTAATATCTTCAAAAGATGAGACATATACATTTTATTTTTGACATAATAATTTTACACACTTATGGGTTAAAATGTGATTTCTTGATACTTGTTTATAATGTAAAATGTTTAAATCAGGCTAAGTAACATAGCCATCATAGTCCTACTTATTTTTTGTGATTAAACATTTAAAATCTACTATTTTAGCAACTTTGAAATATATAATGCATTATTATTTATTATACTAATCTTTCTGTGCAATATATCACCAAATCACATTATTTCTGTCTAACTAAAAAGTTGTACCCTTTGATCAACATCTCCCTTTTCCCTATCCATCATTCTACTTTCCACTTTTATAAGTTCAAGATATTTTAGCTTCCACATAAAAGTAGATCATGCTGTGTTTATGTATTTTTTGCATCTGCCTTGTTTCACCAAACATGATGTCCTCTAGGTTCATCCAAGTTGTCACAAATGGAAGGGTTTTCCTCTTTTTAAAGAATGAACAATATTCCATTATGTATATAAACAGCACATTCTGTAACCATTTATCTGATGATGAACACTTATTTCCACATCCTAGCTATTGTGATTAATACTGAGATTAACATGGGGGTGTAGATAGTTCTTTGGCATACTGATTTCAGTAAGTTTACATATATACACAGAAGTGCTATTGCTAGATCATATGCCAGTTCTATTTCTAGTTGTCTAAGGAAAGTACATAAACTTTCCGCTAATCACTGCATTAATTTACATTCCTACCAAGAGTGCACACACTTTCCTTTTTCCACACACACACACTCGATACCTCTTGTAATTTTTCTTTTTGACAATAGCCATTCTAAGAAGCGTGAAGAAAAATCTCATTGTTGTTTTCGTTTGCATTTCCCTGATGACCAACAATTTTTAGCATTTTCACATACCGGTTAGGTAATTTAAGTATCTTTATTTGAGAGTGTTTATTTACCTTTGGCTATTTCATTTTATTTCACTATTTTGTTATTATTAATTTTTTTACTGTAAACAAATGGGATACATGTTGTTTCTCTATTTGTACATGGAGTAAAGGCATACCATTTGTGTAATCATAAATTTACATAGGATAATGTGGTTTGATTCATTCTGTTATTTTTCCCCTTCCCCCCCACCCCTCCCACCCCTCTTTTTCCTCTATACAGTCCTTCCTTCCCCCATTCTTGCCCCGCTCCCTAACCCTAACTCTAACCCTAAAACTAAACCCTCCCACCCCACATTTTGTGTCATCATCTGCTTATCAACGAGATCATTCCTCCTTTGGTTTTTTGAGATTGGCTTAGCTCACTTAGCATGATATTCTCCAATTTCATCTATTTGCCTGCAAATGCCATAATTTTATCATTCTTCATGACAGAATAATATTCCATTGTATATATATATGCCACAGTTTCTTTATCCATTCATCAACTAAAGGGCATCTAGGTTGGTTCCACAATCTGGCTATGGTGAATTGAGCAGCAATGAACATTGATGTGGCTGCATCACTGTAGTATGCTGATTGTAAGTCCTTTGGGTATAGGCCAAGGAGTGGGATAGCTGGGTCAAATGGTGGTTCCATTCCAAGTTTTCTAAGGAATCTCCATACTGCTCTCCAGAGTGGCTGCACCAATCAGCAACCCCACCAGCAATGTATGAGTGTACCTTTTTCCCCACATCCTCGCCAACACCTGTTGTTGCTTGTATTCTTGATAATCACCATTCTAATTGGGGTGAGATGGAATCTTAGGGTGGTTTTGATTTGCATTTCTCTTATTACTAGAGATGTTGAACATTTTTCCATATGTTTGTTGATTGCTTGTAGGTCTTCTTCTGTGAAGTGTCTGTTCATTTCCTTAGACCATTTGTCGATTGGGTTATTTGTAATCTTGGTGTTGAGTTTATTGAGTTCTTTATAGATTCTGGAGATTAGTGCTCTATCTGAAGTATGATTGGCAAAGATTTTCTCCCACTCTGTAGGCTCTCTCTTCGCATTGCTGATAGTTTCCTTTGCTGAGAGAAAGCTTTTTAGTTTGAATCTCTCCCAGTTGTTGATTCTTGCTTTTATTTCTTGCGCTATGGGAGTCCTGTTGAGGAAGTCTGATCCTAAGCCGACATGTTGAAGATCTGGACCTACTTTTTCTTCTATAAGATGCAAGGTCTCTGGTCTGATTCCGAGGTCCTTAATCCATTTTGAATTTAGTTTTGTGCACGGTGAGAGATATGGGTTTAGTTTCATTCTGTTGCATATGGATTTCCAATTTTCCCAGCACCATTTGTTGAAGAGGCTATCTTTTCTCCATTGCATATTTTTGGCCCCTTTGTCTAGTATGAGAAAATTGTATTTATTTGGGTTTGTGTCCGTGTCCTCTATTCTGTACCATTGATCTACCTGTCTATTTTGGTACCAATACCATGCCATTTTTGTTGCTATTGCTTTGTAGTATAGTTGAAGTTCTGGTATTGCAATATCCCCAGCTTCATTTTTCCTGCGAAGGATTGCTTTAGCTATTCTGGGTTTCTTATTCTTCCAGATGAATTTCATGATTGCTTGCTCTATTTCTGTAAGGTATGTCATTGGGATTTTAATTGGAATTTCATTGAATCTGTATAGCACTTTTGGTAGTATGGCCATTTTGACAATATTAATTCTGCCTATTCAAGAACATGGGAGATCTTTCCATCTTCTAAGGTTTCCTTTAATTTCTTTCTTTAGTGTTCTGTAGTTCTCATTGTAGAGGTCTTTCACCTCTTTTGTGAGATTGATTCCCAAGTATTTTATTTTTTTCAAAGCTATTGTGAATGGGGTAGTTTTCCTAACTTCTCTTTCTGAAGATTCATCACTTATGTATAAAAATGCATTAGATTTATGAGCATTGATCTTATATCCCGCTAATTTACTGAATTCACTTATGAGTTCTAAAAGTTGTCTGGTGGAATTTCCAGATTCCTCTAAATATAGAATCATGTCACCAGCAAATAGGGATAGTTTGAGTTCTTCTTTTCCTATTCGTATCCCTTTAATTTCTTTGGTCTGTCTAATTGCTCTGGCTAGAGTTTCAAGGACGATATTGAATAGGAGTGGTGAAAGAGGGCATCCCTGCCTTGTTCCAGATTTTAGGGGGAATGCTTTCAGTTTTTCACCATTTAGAATGATATTAGCCATGGGCTTAGCGTAGATGGCATTTACAATGTTAAGGAATGTTCCCACTATGTGTACTTTGTCCAGTGTTTTGAGCATGAAGGGGTGCTGTATTTTATCGAATGCTTTTTCTGCATCTATTGAAATAATCATGTGATTCTTAACTTTAAGTCTGTTGATATGGTGAATGACATTTATTGATTTCCGAATGTTGAACCAACCTTGCATCCCTGGGATGAAACCCACTTGATCATGGTGCACTATCTTTTTAATATGTTTTTGTATGCGATTTGCTAAAATTTTGTTGAGAATTTTTGCATCGATATTCATTAAGGATATTGGTCTGAAATTTTCTTTCCTCGATGTGTCTCTGTCTGGTTTAGGTATCAGGGTGATATTGGCTTCATAGAATGAGTTTGGGAGGGTTCCCTCCTCTTCTATTTCATGGAATAGTTTGAGGAGTATTGGAATGAGCTCTTCTTTAAAGGTTTGGTAGAACTCGGCTGAGAACCCATCAGGTCCTGGACTTTTCTTTGTTGGTAGGCTTTTGATGACTTCTTCTATTTCATTACTTGAAATTGTTATTATTTTTGCTGTACTAGGGATTGAACCAGGGATATACTGGTTTGAACCCAGAGATGCGCTGGATACCCACTAAGCTATATTCCAGTCATTTTTCATTTTTCTTTTGAGACAGGGCTTCACTGAATTGTACAGGTTGTCCTTCAATTTAAAATACTATTGCCTTGGTATCCAAAGTAGGTGGAATTACAGCCTGCACGACTGTGCTGTCTTCATTTTTTTAAGATAGGTAGCTAGACATGAGTGGTATGAAGGAATAGAAACAGGGCCCACTCCATCTTGAGTAATGAATGATCAGTCCACATTGTTTAATGATAAAATTTGCTCATAAACCTGCTTTCTTTATGGTCAGATAGTATATTCTTAAAAGGAAGAAGAAGTGGCTAAAACCAGCTTAAGATACTTTCCAGCTTTGGAGCATGTGCAGAGTACTGAGGCAGTAAACCATGGGAAGAAACCATGGTTACGATTTTGAATGCATAACACATGAAGAGGAAGATTTTCAGACCATAGAAAAACCCACCATGTGGAAAACCCCACACCATTTCCTCTCTGGGAGGCAGCCACTCCACGTGGAGTGTATTTCCATTTTACTAAATGAAGTCTTTGTGCTTATTCTATATCCCTTCACTCAAATCTTTCTTTCAAGAACAGAGGGATGATATCTCTCATAATTGGCCATTTTTATTGGATTACTTGTTTTATTGCTTCATTAGTTGATTTTATTACTTTACTGAAGTCCTTATATATTTTGGATATTAACCCCATGTGAAATGTATGGTATGGAAATACGTTCCCTTTGTATGATGTATACCTTTGATACTGCTGGTTATAAGGTTACCTTGACGAATCCTGCTTCCTCAAATGTTGAAACTTAACACCAGAGAAACATGCTGAGACAAGCGAAGAGTAGAAAGTAAGAAGCTTTTTTAAAGGAGAGTAAAACAGACTTCTCTCTAGTGGAAGAAGGGGACCCAAAGGCAGAATCCGTGGGATGAGGAAGTTCTGTCCCTTATACGGCTAAAGTTTCCTTTGTTCTCCTGCATTCTTTTCCCTTATTTTGTTCATTTACTCCCATCCTGTAGAATGACTGGGAGATGCTGGTGGAATGGTTAAGGGGTGAGCAGGTGGACTGGAAGGGCCAATGTGGAGTGCTAGACAGGAAGGGAGCAGCAACCCAGGGGACATTGATCAGTAGCTCTCTGTCTGCTCAGGAGGTGCTTCATTAACAACCTTTTAGGGAGGGGTAGTATCAAAGGGCTCTGCAGACATGAACATTCTAGTCTCCCAGGGACAGTTTCCAACTTCTTAGACACAAATCAGCCTCCATTTTCTTAATCTGACCCAATCAGTTTTCTACACTAACTGCCTGTCTTTAATTCTGGCTTCACCTTCACTATTCATCTATTCTTCTCCTATACAGAATCTTTTTTAGTTTTGTACTATCTAATTGATTATATTTGCTTTTGTTGCCTGTGCTTTTACTTCTTCTTAAGAAATTGAAATTTTTAAGTTTTCTGTCAGTACATGCTGGTGGCAAATAATTTGAAGTAACTATCCTTTGCCCAGTATGTGCTCTTGGGACCTTTGCAAAAAATGAATTGACCATAAATTCATAGGTTTAGTTTTGAGAGCTATATCTTTTCTATTTGTCAATGTGTCAGTTTTTAATCCAGTATACTATTTTGATTTTTGTAGCTTTGTAATTGATTTTGAAGTCATGTACAGCAATACCTCCAGGTTTTCTCTTTTGTGTGATTTATTTGTCTATTTAAAGATTTTTGTGCTTGCATATGACTTTCAGAATTGCTTTTTATTTCCATGAAAAATTTCATTGTAATTTTGTCAGTCATTATGTTAATTCTGTAGATCACTTTGAAAAGTGATTTTGTTTGCCATTGCTAAAACAAAATAACCGAGGTCAGTATGTTTTAAAGAAAAGAGGTTTATTTAACTCATAGTCTTGAGATTCAACAGCATGGCATTGACTTCTGGTAAGCTCTGTAGAGAGCCTCATGATTATGACATTGCAATGGCAGTAGTAGTACTGTATGTAAGAGATCTCATGATGAGAAAGTAAACCAGAGAGGAATTCATCAAGGGACAGGTTTCCTGTTTTTTGATAATATGCTCCCAGAGAAACTAGCTATGGTCCAATATGAATTACATTATTCTTTGGAAGGACAGCTAATTGCATCCCACTAGGCCCCACCTTTTACAAGGTCCATTAACTTTTAACATTGTCACATTGGTGACTAATCTTCCAAAATATGAGATTTAGTGGGATGAATCATCTCTAAAACCCAGCATTCCTCCTTGATTCCCAAAGAGCAACTATTCTCAAAATGTAAATGCATATATTCAAGCCCAAATAATCCTAAAATTTTAACAAATGTAGGCATTTCTCCAAAGTCAAGGGCAAAGTCTTGTGTGAAACTCAACATAAACTCCTTCCAGCTATGAGCCCATGTATAACCCAAACACAAGTTATCTACTTCAATAATAGAATGATGAGACAGGGATATGATAAATATTTTTATTCCAAAATGGAGAAATAGGAAAATAGAAAGGAATAATCAGTCCAAAGTAAGACTGAAATCTAATAGGGCAGACATTATATCCTAAAACTCTAGCATCTTGTGCAAATTGATTGGGAGGTGGTCACTCAAAGCCTTGGGAAGCACCACCCCTGACTTTGCTGTCCCCAGACCATGTGGCTGCTCTCTTAAATGGCACCCTACTGGTTGCATCTTTAACATGTGTCTGTGTCATGCTGATAGTTGTTCTACCATTCTCAGCTCCTGCCTCTAGCTTCACTCTCATATCTTCACTATGTATCACACCATTGAAGGCTGTTCTGGCAGCTCTGCCCCTGCAACAAACTTCTGCCTGATCCCTCAGGCTTTCCTTTGGAATCATGGTGGAAATCACCATGGCCCCTTAGATTTGCATTCAACATGTCTACATAACCAATACCATGTGGATAACCTCATGGTCAGTCTTCTCCTTCTTTCCCTTCAGAGAAAAACAAACCAAAAACAAACAAACAAACAAAAATGACTGGACTCACTTGAACCATGGCTGGAGGAGATGCACAATGTTTCACCAGAAAACAAACAATAACCTTCAGTTCTGTGAAACAAGTCTGTGGAAAGTACCCTAGAACCATTCCCTAAAACAATTCTTCCTTCACAAGAGTCTGTGCCTGAGATGTGAACTGTTGCCTCAGAGATTTCTGAAATTCCCTCAAGAAGCTTTTCACATTGTTTTCAAAATTTAGCATTAGTGTTAATCTCCTTAGGATATAGTTGCTTGAACATAACCTCACATACTTCTTTTCTCCTTCCCTAATCAGGCTGTTAACTTTGCAAATTATTCTCCTCTGCTTCTTTTGTTCATACATCTCACTTAAATTTCACTAAATGAGTTCAATAATTTTCAAACTCTTGTCTGAAATTTTACTATTAGGAAATTTCCTCTTCACTTTTAACTTTGGCTTTCCACAGGTTCTCAGGTATGGAAAAACAAGAGTCAAGTTCTTTGTAATTGCTTTCAAGGTAGAGCCTTTATTCTATTTTTAACAGGACCCTCTTTTCCATCAATGCTAAATTTTCTGGTTTCTTTGAGTTCTGAGCCCTCACCAGAATTTCCCATAATACTCTGTTTGAAATATTCTAATTCTTTCCTAATCTACTCTTCCACCCTTTGGTCATTATTCAGTTCCAGGTATGCTACCACATTTTCAAGGATAGCTATAGCAAGGATCTCATCAGTGATACCAATTTTTCTGTTTTTTAATTTTTTTTGTTTTAAACTAATGTATAAAGACCTAAAAACCATTTATATTTACCATGTGATGTTTTGATACATGTATGCATTGAGTAATATTTAAATCAGTGTACATATATCCATCTCCTCAAGCATTATTATTTTTATAGTCAAATACTCAAAATCTCTTCCTTTGGAGTTTTGAAATATGTAGCATATCATCATTCATTGTGGTCACTGAATAATACATTAATACACAAGAATTGCTTGCTCCTATCTAACTATAACTCAGTATTCATTGGTAAACCTTTCCCCAATTCCCCATTGTCCCTCACTATCCTCAGTCTCTGGTAACTACCAGTCTATACTCAACTTCTATGTGATGAACTTTTTAAGATTGTACATATGAGAAAGATCATGTGGCACTTATCTTTTTATGACTTATTACTCTACTTGTTAACCTTATGACCTTCAGTTCCATCAAAAAAAGATAGGATTTCGTTTGTTTTTATGAGTAGTACTCCATTGTATATATGTAACACATATCTTTCATCACACATCAATTGATGGACATTTAGTTCCCTTCCCTTTCACTGCTTTTGAGAATAGTGTTGCTATAAACATGGAATTTCAGATGTCTCTTTGACATACTAATATCATTTCCTTTGAACAATCAACTAGTAGTGAGATGTCTGGGTCATGTACTAGTTCTATTTTAATTTTTTTTCTTTATCTTTTGGAGAATAGTCATTCTTACCGGAGGAAATCAATATCTTTGATTTTGATTTACATTTTTTTGATGATTAGTGATATTGAAAATTTTTTATATATCTGATAGTCATTCATATGTCTTCTTTTGAGAAATGTCTATTGAGATCCATTGCCCATTTTTAATTGAGGTTTTGCTTTGCTTTGTTTTTTGGCTACTGAGTTGTTTGGGTTTCTTATAGATTCTGGATATTAATACCATGTCAGATGTGTAGTTTGCAAATATTTACTACCATTATGTAGCTTTTGTTTTTCACTCTTTTTGACCTTTTAATGCAGAGGCTTTTAAAATTTAATGTAATCCCATCTGTCTGTTTCTACTTTTGTTTCCTATGCTATTTAGGTTTTACTCAAAAAAATCCTGACCCATTCTGATGCCCTGAATCATACCATATCCTATGTTTTCTATTGGTAGTTTCAGAGTTCAGTTCTTACATTAAAGTATTTAATCAATTTTGAGTTTAGTTTTGTAGCTGATGAGAGAAAGAGGTCATTTCATTCTTCTTTGTATAGGTATTCAAATTTTCCAATACCATTTGTTGGAAAAGACTGACCTTTCTCCAAAGAATGTTCTTAGCACCTTAGTTAAAACCAGTTGGCTATAGATGTATGAGTTTTAAGTCCTCTACTCTGTTCCATTTTTCTGTTTCTGCAATTATATCAATTCCATGATGTTTTGAGTACTACAGTTTGTAGTATGTTTTCAAGTCAGGTGATATTATGCCTATACCTTTCTTTTTCTTTTTTTTCAAGATTCCTTTAACTTTTGTGGGTTTTTTTTTTTCTGATTCTACTCAAATTTGGGGATTTTTTCCTAGTTCTGTCAAGAAAGTTATTGGAATTTGGTAAGTATAACATTGAATCTATAAATTCTATTTTCAAATAAAATATTGAAGCCTGAGTACGTTCAAAATAGGGTTTCATTTAGTCAGAATTCTGCAGATTTAACTGTATGGAATTGGATACTGTTCTGCTCTGGTGAAAGCCTGAATGCAGATGGCATCAAAATACCAGTAGAAAATCCTGAAGGTTTCACATGGTAAGACAGGTAGCCAGAGAATGATTCAGGGGCAAGGCTCACTCTTGTATAATGACTCAGTGTCTCAGGAACTAAACAGTATCCCATGAGAAATACATTAATTCTTTACAAGAGCAGTGCCCATAATGGCCTACTTGGTCACATCCCACTTTGTCTCACTATGCCCATTAAAGTTTCCACTACCTCTTAACATTGCCATTCTGTGAACTAAGCTACCAATACAAGAACCATTTAGTGAACAAACAACAACCAAATAGTAGCACATAATATGAACATTTTAACAATACCTAGTCTTCCATTCCATGACCATAGGTTAACTTTTACTTTATTATCATTATATATAATTTCTTTCTTGAAAGTTTTGAATATTTAAGTATACAGATTTTCAACTCCTTGGATAAATTTACTCATAAACATTTTAATTTTAAAGTTACTCGAATAGGATTGATTTCTTATTTCATTTTTCAGATAGGTCAATGGTAATTTAAAGAAAAACTGTCAATTTTATATTTTGATTTTTATACCTAGTATTTTTCTGAATTCATTTTTTGGTTATAGCAGGAGTTTGTAATTATTTAGAGGTTTCTACACTTAAGATCACATCATCAACAGAGTCAAATTAACTTCTTCCTTTCCAAATTTAATGCCTTTAATTTTATTTTCTGTCTAATTCCTCTTGTGAGATTGTCTAATGCACATAGAACAGAAGAGATAGGAATGAGCATCCTTTACTTGTGTCTGTTCTGTTTTCTCTGCCATGTATGATGTTAGCTGTGGGCTTCCATATATGACTTTTATTGAGTTAAAGATTATTCCTTCTATGCCTATGTGTTGAGATTTTTACAATGCAATTATGTTTGTCAAATGTTTTTGGGGGGATTTATTGAGATAATCCTACTGTTTTGTCTTTAATTCTGTTAATATGATTTCTCTTACCAGTTTCTTTGTATATATTTAAATATTCATGCATTTTGTGTTAAGTCTTCCTTGATCATGATTTGTTCATATTTCATTAAATGCTTTTGCATCTATGCTCATCAGGGATATTGTTTTGTAATTTTTTTCTACTGTCCTTATCTGGATTTAGCATCAGGGTAATCCTGCCTTCATAGCATGAATCTAGAGGTATTCTTTCTTCAATATTTTGAAAGTTGGAGAAGGATTAGTATTCTTGTCAGATGTTTGGTAGGATTCTGCTGTGCATTCATCAGGTCCTGGGAATTCCTTTGATGTGATTTGTTTTAGTATTAATTTAATCTACTTACTGTTTGTTTAGGTTTTCAGTTTGTTCTTGATTCAGTCTTGATAGGTTTTAGGTTTCTAAGAATTTATCCATTACTTCTAGGTTATTTGATTTGTTGTGTATAATTGTTCACACTAGACTGTGGTTGTTCAACCTGTGGTTGTTCAGTAGCATAATCACTTCCATTAGTTTAGCACAGGATCGTGCCCAGATCCAGATTTTCTGGCAGTCTACTCTTGGTATGTTGTCACCATTTCAATATTAGAAGGCAATCAAAGACCAGGTTTATCCCAAATACTCTTGGTATAGTGCTCACATAGAACAAGATAATACGTAGAATAAGTAGTTTATCACAAGTCTGCCTGGAATCAGATTAGGTCCAGATGCATCATCTACAGTTACCACTCAGTGTTCTAGTGGAATTTTGCCTGACTCTGGACAAATTCACCATGGATGGACCATTCCCACTCTCCTGTCACAACTGTGGTCACCAATGCCACCTAGCTGTGTCATATTCTGAGCCTTCAACCTGTCAACACCAGGATACTTCAGTAGGATTGAAGACCAAACTTACATGAGGAACCTATTTCCAAAATTCACTTATGGCCCAATACTCCTGTAACTAGTCATAGATAAGAGTAGCTGGAATAGAAGACTGATAGTATGGGTTTCTGAATTTTCCCTTGAGTCAGAGCTGTGCTAGAGGCTCTGCCCACATGAAGGTCTGAAGATGAAGGCTGTTTTTATCTGTCCAGTGTTAGGTTTCACCATCCCTGTACTGGGTTCCAGTGAAAAGTATTGTGCTTACTACCTTGCATATCACCAGTAAATGGAGTTCTACACCATACTATGCTTCCCAAAATTGGTAGTGCTTGAGTCTCACAGCCTCAAAGAGCTGTATAGTCTCAGTAGAAAGGTGGGTGTACTCAAGGTCCATTCCAGGCCTGAAAATGATGCAGGCTGATACCTGAGTTTATCCCATTGATACACAGGTTTTCATCTGATCCCATAGTCATTGAGCTCTGGCATGTACAGATAGCCTTCAGTTTCTATCAGGTGGAGACTGCAGTGGGGTAGCACCAAGATCCAAGAAAAAGACTTATCTTAATGTTTTTTGCCCTGCTTCCCAGTAGATAGATTTTTTTCTCCCTGTTCTGTACTCCAAGGTTGGAGGAGGAGAGGTGGTTGCAATCAACTGCCTAGTCTAAATTGTTTCCAGAGGCTAAAAGTAAGTTTGTGGAACTTTGTAAAGCCCTGGTAACAGGACTGATAATATATTTCAAGTCTAAAGTTTGGACTTATTTCTGTCTGTCTTTCCCCAAACAGGATACCTCTTTGTCCATGCTGGGCTGCTTCCTGTTTGGCAGCGGGTGGAGGCGAGGGGAGGGTGATGTGGGAAAATCTTTTCCGCCTTCTTCAGTATTACTTTCCATTTTATTATACTAACAGCAGTCATTATGGTCTCTAATCTGATTTGCTTAGCTCATGTAAAGGTAATTTTGTCTGTGAAACTACTTTTTAGCTGTTCATTGTGATTTGTTTGTGGGAAGATGATTACCAGAGGATTTTACTGATCTGACTTCCTGCCTCAACAAATTTTGTAAAGTCTGTATATTTTTTGGTTGTGGTTACCAAAGTTTCTTTTCCATTAACTTGTTGGTGAACAAGTGATTCAACAGATATTTCATTAAATTCCTGGAATTACCATAGGAAAACTTTTCTACCTGTGTCAATAGACTCTATTTGTATGGTGTATCATGCCTTCCACATATAGCCTGGCAGTTTAAAAACCTATCTTTGCCTTTATTTCTTGGTAATGTGGCTGCTGAATGTCAACCAGAGTTGATGGCTTAAGTATCTCTCAGGCAGGTTGTAGATGTCTGACAGTCCTGCATATGCATATGGAATTCTAGATTTCCAAGGAATATGTGGGAGCTTTTCAAAATTCATGTATCCCAATTTGTCTCATTATTTGGCCTTTATTTTGAACCATTTCAGTTTTTCTCTTTTTGTCCTTGACTGCTATCTATTGTACCATGTGGCAGATTCTAAACTATTTCCCTTTAAATGTTTTCAGAAATTAACATGTAATTACCACTGTGACCATGCTAGAACACTGAGCTAGGTGAAATAAAGGAAAGCAGTTTGAGTTCATATTTTGGGCTTTAGCAGATATGTAAAGACCAACGACCACAATTTTTTCCCTCCATCACTAAGGAAGCTATACTAAAATATAGACAGGATACTTAAAGACTGACAAGCTGAGAATATAGAAGTGAATTCAGACAAGTAAAAATTCCTAAAAAATATTTCTTAATAAGATTTTTTTTTGTTAAAATTTGCCTGGTTTCTGAAACTTTTGATTCACTTATGTAGTGCTTCTAAGGGAAATTATGAGTGTATGCCATATAATTCCCTACTTTTGTTGAAAAAAGGGCTTTTGGAGCTCCTTACTCTCCCATTTTTTCTGATGTTTTAGACAATTTACTTTTAAAGAAGTCATGAATTAACTTATTAAAACCTAGAGAACTATATGTAATGAAGGCCTCATATCAGGAGACTGAAATTTGAAATAATCACTGTTGTAAATGTCTATCTGTGTTTCATCATGGAATTTAAATTTTGTTAATTTAATTAAAACCCCAGTGTTCAACTGAATTTATATTCCTTTATCAAGGAAATTGTTAAAATTGTTTTATACTAGTTAGCTATAAAAAACACACCAGGCGATTCAAGATGGCGGCCGAGAGAAAGACTGCACCCCCAGTCGCTCCAGAACCCAGGAGTTAAGAAGGGGAGGCATTGAGAGACTCGGACTGAAATAGAGCCACAGGTGAGTCTGCCCACTGGGTAAAGCTCGGCCCGGGTGGCAGGCCCAGATAGAGGTGGCTTATCGGAGCCGGGCAGGGCAGTTAGAGTCATCCACAGGCAGCCCTGCGCACTCCGGCGGTGGGACCCGCCCACACAGCCAGCTTCTCCAGGTTCTCAGAACGGAACTGGCCCACTAGTGAGAGCCTTTCTGACCAGAACAAGCTCCAAGTCCCGGAGCCAGTGCAGCACAGCGTACTCCAGGACGCAAGCAGATTCAGGGACCAGGACAGGGCAGCCAGAGACCTCCCCAAGTAGCCTGGACCCCTGCGGTGGGAGGTGCCTTTCAAGGCTAGCTTCTCGGAGCAGACCGCCCAGTGAGAGTCTTTCTACATAGAACCAGCCACAAGCCCCCGAACCAACGGAGAGCTTCGATCTGCAAGCAGCCTCTGGGATTAGGGCAGGGCAGCCAGAGACCTCTTCAGGCGGCTCTGCCCACTCCGGCTGCAGGCTCTCTTCACGGGGTGATCCAAGATGGTGGCCTAGAGGGAGACTGCACCCCCAGTCGCTCCAGAACCCAGGAGTTAAGAAGGGGAAGCACTGAGAGACTCGGACTGAAATAGAGCCACGGGTGAGTCTGCCCACTGGGAAAAGCTAGGCCTGGGTGGCAGACCCAGATAGATGTGGCTTATCGGAGCCGGGCAGGGCAGCTAGAGTCTTCCACAGGCAGTCCTGCGCACTCTGGAGGTGGGCCCCGCCCACACAGCCAGCTTCTCCAGGTTCCCGGAGCGGGACCACTAGTGAGAGCCTTTCTGACCAGAACAAGCTCCAAGTCCTGGAGCCAGCGCAGCACAGCGTACTCTGGCACACAAGCAGCTTCAGGGACCAGGATAGGGCAGCCAGAGACCTCCCCAAGTAGCATGGACCCCTGCAGTGGGAGGTGCCTTTCAAGGTTGGCTTCTCAGACCAGACCACCAAGTGAGAGGTTTTCTACATAGAACCAGCCACAAGTCCCCGAACCAATGGAGAGCTTCAATCCGCAAGCAGCCTCTGGGATCAGGGCAGGGCAGCCAGAGAACTCTTCAGGCGGCTCTGCCTACTCCGGCCGCAGGCTCTCTTCACGGGGCGATCCAAGATGGCGGCCTAGAGGGTGAATGCACCCCCAGTCGCTCCAGAACCCAGGAGTTAAGAAGGGGAGGCATTGAGAGACTCGGACTGAAATAGAGCGACAGGTGAGTCTGCCCACTGGGTAAAGCTCGGCCCGGGTGGCAGGCCCAGATAGATGTGGCTTATCGGAGCTGGGAAGGGCAGCTAGAGTCTTCCCAAGGTAGCCTTCCACACTCCAGCAGTGGGCTCCTCCCACAAAGCCAGCTGCATGGTGCAGGCCCACATTGAGAGCATTTCCGCACAGAGCCAGTTCCAAACCGTGGAACCAGTAGGGGGCTAGGGGAAGTTTTCTTTGGATGCGCTGCTTTATCAGATTCCTCCAAGACATCAGGCTACTGAAGGCTGGGAGGTGATATATTGGAAATCTACTGGGACACTATAAGCCAATAGTGGAAAACTGCAATATCTCAGGGTCCCACTGACAGTTGACCAATATGAGAAAACAAGGGAAGAAAATGTCCCAAACAAACCTAGATACTACATCAATAAAACCCAATGACAGCACAGCAGAAGAAATGTCAGAAAGGGAGTTCAGAATGTACGTAATTAAAACGATCAGGGAAGCTAATGAGGAGATGAAACAGCAAATGCAGGCATTGAAGGAGGAGATGAAAGAGCAAATGCAGGCATTAAAGGATCGCACCAATCAACAGTTAAAAGACCAAATACGGGAAGCAAGAGATCATTTCAATAAAGAGTTAGAGATACTGAAAAAAAACCAAACTGAAATCCTTGAAATGAAGGAAACAATAAACCAAGTTAAAAACTCCATAGAAAGCATAACCAATAGGATAGAACACCTGGAAGACAGAACCTCAGACATTGAAGAAAAATTATTTAATCTTGAAAGCAAAGTTGGCCAAACAGAAAAGATGGTAACAAATCATGAACAGAATCTACAAGAATTATGGGATATCATGAAAGGCCAAATTTAAGAATTATTGGGATTGAGGAAGGTTTAGAGAAACAAACCAAAGGAATGAACAAACTATTCAATGAAATAATAACAGAAAATTTCCCAAATCTGAAGAATGAAATGGAAAACCAAGTACAAGAGGTTTATAGAACTCCAAACATACAAAATTACAACAGACCCACACCAAGGCACATTATTATGAAAATACCTAACATACAAAATAAAGACAGAATTTTAAAGGCCGCGAGAGAAAAGAATCAAATTACATTCAGAGGGAAACAAATAAGAATATCAGCAGATTTTTCAATCCAGACCCTAAAAGCTAGAAGGGCCTGGAACAACATATACCAAGCCCTGAAAGAAAATGGATGCCGACCAAGAATCTTATACCCAGCAAAACTTACCTTCAAATTTGACGATGAAATAAGATCCTTCCATGATAAACAAACGCTAAAGGAATTTACAAAAAGAAAGCCAGCATTACAGAACATTCTCAGCAAAATATTCCATGAGGAAGAGATGAAAAACAACGATGCAAATCAGCAACAGGAGGCGCTAGCCTAAAGGAATAGCCAAATAAAGGAGAAACCAAATCATGTCAAAAACAAATATGAGTCAATGGACTAGGAATACAAATCATATCACAATAATAACCCTGAATGTTAATGGCCTGAATTCATCAATCAAAAGACACAGACTGGCAGATTGGATTAAAAAGAAAAATCCAACAATATGCTGCCTGCAAGAGACTCATCTCATAGAAAGAGACACCCATAGACTAAAGGTGAAAGGATGGGGAAAAACATACCATGCACACGGACACAGCAAAAAAGGCGGAGTATCCATCCTCATTTCAGATAATGTGGACTTCAAACCAAAACTAGTCAGAAGGGATAAAGAAGGACATTACATGCTGCTTAAGGGAAGCATAAATCAGCAAGACATAACAATCATAAATATCTATGCCCTGAACATTGGCTCATCCACGTACGTCAAATAAATCCTTTTCAATTCCAGAAATCAAACAGACCACAACACGATAATACTAGGCGATTTTAACACACCTCTCTCACCACTGGATAGATCGTCCAAACAAAAATTGAATAAAGAAACTATAGATCTCAACAACACAATCAACAATTTAGACTTAACGGACATATATAGAATATACCATCCAACAAAGAACGAATAAACTTTCTTCTCAGCAGCACATGGATCCTTCTCTAAAATAGACCATATTTTATGCCACAAAGCTACTGTTAGCAAATACAAGAAGATAGAGATACTACCTTGTACTCTATCAAATCATAATGGATTGAAATTAGAAATAAATGACAGAATAAAAAAAGGAAACTTCTCCAATACCTGGAGATTAAATAATACACTATTCTATGATGAATGGATAACAGAAGACATCAGGAGGGAAAGAAAAAAATTCTTAGAAGTAAACGAGAACAAAGACACATCATATCAAAATCTCTGGGACACTATGAAAGCAGTACTTAGAGGAAGATTTATTTCATGGGGCGCATTCAAAAAAATAAGTAGAAATCAACAAATAAACGACTTAACACTACAGCTCAAAGCGCTAGAAAAAAAAGAGCAGACCAATACCAAAAGTAGTAGAAGACAGGAAATAGTTAAAATCAGAGCCGAAATCAACGAAATCGAAACAAAAGAAACAACTGGAAAAATTAACAAAATAAATAGTTGGTTCTTTGAAAAAATAAATAAAATTGATAAACCCTTAGTCACACTAACAAAGAGAAAGAAGGAGAAAACTCAAATTACTAAAATTCGGAATGAACAAGGAAACATCACAACAGACACGAGTGAAATACAAAACATAATTAGAAGCTATTTTGAAAATCTATACTCCAACAAAACAGAAAACCTCGAAGACATCAACAAATTTCTAGAGACATATGAATTACCTAAACTGAACGAGGAGGACATACACAACCTAAATAAACCAATTTCAAGCAATGAAATAGAAGAGGTCATCAAAAGCCTACCAACAAAGAAAAGTCCGGGACCAGATGGGTTCTCAGCCGAGTTCTACAAAACCTTTAAAGAAGAGCTCATTCCAATACTCCTCAAAGTATTCCATGAAATAGAAGAGGAGGGAACCCTACCAAACTCGTTCTATGAAGCCAATATCACCCTGATACCTAAACCAGACAGAGACACATCGAGGAAAGAAAATTTCAGACCAATATCCTTAATGAGTATCGATGCAAAAATTCTCAACAAAATTTTAGCAAATCGCATACAAAAACATATTAAAAAGATAGTGCACCATGATCAAGTGGGTTTCATCTCAGGGATGCAAGGTTGGTTCAACATTCGGAAATCAATAAATGTCATTCACCATATCAACAGACTTAAAGTTAAGAATCACATGATTATTTCAATAGATGCAGAAAAAGCATTTGATAAAATACAGCAGCCCTTCATGCTCAAAACACTAGAAAAAATTGGGGTACTGGGAACATTCCTTAACATTATAAAGGCCATCTACGCTAAGCCCATGGTCAATATCATTCTAAATGGTGAAAAACTGAAAGCGTTCCCCCTAAAAACTGGAACAAGGCAGGGATGCCCTCTTTCACCGCTTCTATTCAACATTGTCCTTGAGACTCTAGCCAGAGCAATCAGACAAACCAAAGAAATTAAAGGGATACGAATTGGAAAAGAAGAACTCAAACTATCCCTGTTCGCTGATGACATGATTATATATTTAGAAGAACCTGGAAATTCCAACAGAAAACTTTTAGAACTCATAAGTGAATTCAGTAAAGTAGCAGGTTACAAGATCAATGCTCATAAATCCAATGCATTTTTATACATATGTGATGAATCTTCAGAAAGAGAAATTAGGAAAACTACCCCATTCACAATAGCCTTGAAAAAATTAAAATACTTGGGAATCAATCTCACAAAAGAGGTGAAAGACCTCTACAATGAGAAGTACAGAACACTAAAGAAAGAAATTCAAGAAAACCTTAGAAGATGGAAAGATCTCCCATGTTCCTGGATAGGCAGAATTAATATTGTCAAAATCACTAAACTACCTAAAGTGCTATACAGATTCAATGCAATTCCAATTAAAATCCCAATGATGTACCTTGCAGAAATAGAGCAAGCAATTATGAAATTCATCTGGAAGAATAAAAAACCTAGAATAGCTAAAGCAATCCTCAGTAGCAAGAGCGAAGCAGGGGGTATTGCAATACCAGATCTTCAACTCTACTACAAAGCAATAGTAACAAAAACGGCATGGTATTGGTACCAAAATAGACAGGTAGATCAATGGTACAGAATAGAGGACATGGACACAAACCCAAATAAATACAATTTTCTCATACTAGACAAAGGTTCCAACAATATGCAAAGGAGAAAAGATAGCCTCTTCAACAAATGGTGCTGGGAAAACTGGAAAACTATATGCAATAGAATGAAATTAAACCCCTATCTCTCACCCTACACAAAACTCAACTCAAAATGGATCAAGGACTTCGGAATCAGACCAGAGACCCTGCATCTTATAGAAGAAAAAGTAGGTACAAATCTTCAACTTGTTGGCTTAGGATCAGATTTCCTTAACAGGACTCCCATAGCACAAGAAATAAAAGCAAGAATCAACAACTGGGATAGATTCAAACTAAAAAGCTTTCTCTCAGCAAAGGAAACTATCAGAAATGTGAAGAGAGAGCGTACAGAGTGGGAGAATATCTTTGCCAACCATACCTCAGATAGAGCGCTAATTTCCAGAATCTATAAAGAACTCAAAAAACTCTACACGAAGAATACAAATAATCCAATCAACAAATGGGCTAAGGAAATGAACAGACACTTCACAGAAGAAGATGTACAAGTAATCACCAGATATATGAAAAAATGTTCAACATCACTAGTAATAAGGGAAATGCAAATCAAAACTACCCTAAGATTTCATCTCACCCCAATTAGAATGGCGATTATCAAGAATACAAGCAACAATAGGTGTTGGCGAGGATGTGGTGAAAAAGGAACACTCATACATTCCTGGTGGGGTTGCAAATTAGTGCAGCCACTCTGGAAAGCAGTGTGGAGATTCCTCAGAAAGCTTGGAATGGAAACACCATTTGACCCAGCTATCCCACTCCTTGGCCAATACCCAAAGGACTTAAAATCAGCATACTACAGAGATACAGTCACATCAATGTTCATTGCTGCTCAATTCACCATAGCCAGATTGTGGAACCAACCTAGATGTCCTTCAGTTGATGAATGGATAAAGAAACTGTGGCATATTTATACAATGGAATATTACTCCGCAATGAAGAATGATAAAATTATGGCATTTGTAGGCAAATGGTCGAAATTGGAGAATATCATGCTAAGTGAGATAAGCCAATCTCAAAAAACTAAAGGACGAATGATCTCGCTGATAAGCGGATGAGGACATATAATGGGGGGTGGGAGGGTTTAGCATTAGGTTTAGGGTTAGGTTTAGGGTTAGGGATAAGGAGAGCGGTAAGAATGAAGGAAAGAAGGACTGTATAGAGGGAAAAGAGGGGTGGGAGGGGTGGGGGGGAAGGGAAAAAAAAATAAACATCATTGCCCTATGTAAACGTATGATTATACAAATGGTATGCCTTGACTCTATGTACAAATAGAGAAACAACATGTATCCCATTTGTATACAATAAAAAAAAAACACCAAACCCTCATTTTTATATGAAAAATTATCACATTGAAATTGTCTTAAGGTGACTCATTTGGATTTGTTAATGTGCATGATTGCAAAATATTTAATTTGTAATGAATGTTACTTTTTATAAACATTTATGTCTACACATTCAAACTATCATATATAATTAAAACAATTACTCAGAAATACAAACAAAAGCACTGCCTTTACTTCCAGCACTTTTATCCCAAACTTGATTGCATGGTGAAGGTAAAGTTTGATCTATTGGAACCATTTTTTTAGCATAATGTATCATAAATGTTGAATTTATGAGGAAAATTTCTAAATTAAGCATATATAAAACTTTCTTTCACCTAAATTTATTGGCATAGCCACTTCTGTAAAAGTAACAATTATAGTTATACAAATTTCATTCTTTATACTTTATTGAAACAAAGATGAAGTTAGCAATGTGAAATACATCATTTTCTGAATTATTTATGATTATGTCTGAGTCACTGAAAATAGTAAAATGTGTGTTTTGTGTTCACTTTAGTACTGATTTGATTGAATAAAAATGATCCATGCTTGCATTTGAATAAATTAGTTACTACATATCCCCATTTCTCTAAAGTATAATCGTAAGGAACCCAGAAGAAAGAAATCACATCATTATACTGATTATTTCTTTAACTCAATGTAATATCACTTTTTAAAAAGCCATGCTTAACTAATAATCACATGTTGACTATTTAAAATATGTTTGGAGGTTTATAACACATTCAGAGAAATGAGCTTACAGAGACCTATTCTAAATTCATTAAAAGCATAGGCTTTGAAATTAAACACATCTGGATTGAACTCCCAGTTCTATAACTAGCAAGCTGTGTGAAATCAGGCAAATTAAATAAATACTCTGTCTTAGTTTTCTCAACAGTAAAATGAGAAGAATAATAGTGTACACCTCAAGAGTTGATAGGAAGGTTAAACAAATTAGATCTTAAAAATTTGTGTTATGCTATTAAATGAATCCATCTGGGGATATAACATGCAGTAGTGGAAACCATAAAACTTGGAAGTTATACTGTGAAGGACACCAAAAATATTCAAATATCAGTGATATTTGCTTTTTACATTGGTAAAATATGTATCAAAATATTTTTTCACATAGCTCCCCTTCCATAAATATTGATTACTTTCTTCTACTCTGTGATTTAAAATAAATATTTTCTGCTATTTTATGACAGATTAAAATTTTCTGGTATTTGACAAATTAAATTTCATATTAGACAATAATCCAAAACCAATATACAGTAGATGATCAACATACAGTAGTTGATCAATACAACTTTTCATGAGGAGGAGAATTTTAATGGTAAATAAAAATATCAGAAACCAGACTTTGTTAAAGATGGTTTAAGGTATATCTGGTAAATGAATGACTTGAAGGAATAAGGCAAATATTCAGGAAAGTACTAACTGGATTGTAATATTTGAAGACTGATAAAACAATGTAAAATACCACTAGACTACATGTTCTACATCAAATGACTTCAACCATGCTTTTCCTCCTAAACAGAAGACAGATGCCATTTACATGACATCCACAATTCCACAGGGATTTTCAAACTTCTACTCAATTCCCTTTTTATTTTCCAAAACTCTACCCTTTTCTTGATTCAGTCAGAATGCTAGATTGTGAGCTGGAATGGCACAATTTGAAAATAGCCTTTAATTGGCTCTACTTTGTGAGAATGAAGCAGTGTGCTCTGCTTCTGAAAATTGTAGGCTAAATGTTGAGTCCAAATTCTTAGTTTAAAAAATTAAAAGTATTAAGACAAATAATGATAAAATCTATGCAAAATAGTCAGTGTCTTGAGATTTCTGAGTTATTGCTCAATTCATACATGAGAGAGGAGAAAAACCATAGATATGAATTTAGCATATGGGGCAAATTTTTCTCAGAGACATCTGCTGATTCTGGAATTTAACACAAGAGACTAAGTCCAACAGTGTTTCCAATAGACTCAAGGACACCAAGACTTGTCAATATTGAAGATCTGTGCTTTTAAAGGAGAAATTTCCCCAGTTAAACTGTACTTTGGAAATATAAGAAGAAAATGCTAGCACTATATCAGTCCACAGACATACTACACTTCATTTGTTAATATATCAATCTTGATTGAGTTATTGATAAAAGTTGTCTAGGTAGTATCCTATCATAATATACATCTAAATTAAATTCCTCTAGGGACATAAAAATCACTTATCATCTCCAATTAATTTTATATATTGTTGTACTAGGGATTAAAACCAGGGGTGCTTCATCACTGGGCTATTTCACCAGTCTTTTTCACTTTTTTTACTTTGAAACAGGGTCTCATTAAATTTCCCAAGCTTGCCTTGAACTTGTGATCTACCCTCCTCAGTCTCCCAAGATATAGGATCAGAGGTATGCCCCACCACACCCAGCAAGTCTATAATTTTTGAAATATAATAGGTCATATGCAGAAATTAATAGACATTTTAGCAATTATACCATATTACACAAAACTAAGAGAAATGATAGATCATACTACTATGTATCACTAAAATGAATCAAGAAAAAAATTAAAGAAAAACTCTGACATATCACCCAATTCACTTCTGTGGTCATGATGAAAATATGTAGTTTTATTATTTTTATTGTATATCTCAAAAGGAATTTTATTCGTACAGCTGGTGTAAGTATGTATGTGTGTGGTTATGTGTGTATACATAATATAAAATGTGATTTATGTATTATGTATATGCATCTAAAAGTTTTCCAACCAAACTTATTTTATTTCTGTTGTTCATTACTTTAAATAGTGACATCTAATCTTTTCCTTTTGAGAATAATTCCTGATTTGATGATTTTCTAGACTTAACTAAAGTTGCATAATATCTTAAAATTCAAATAAAAGTAAACATTTTTAACATTAAAAAAAGAGAAATAATAAAAATAAACCTACAACTTACTTAAATAATGAAGGGCTTTAATTTTGGTATTTGAAATCAAAACAATTATGATAAATAGGTAAATAAAATAGAGGGCAAGAATAAAAATTGACAGAATTAAAAACTACAAATGTGAACTAAATAAAATTACAAAATTGTAAAATTAAATAAGATGAAATGGATAGATTTTATATATTAGATACTAGTGAGAGAATAAATAAAATAGCAAGTATATCCAAAGAGTTATTCAGACATAAACAGGAAAATATAAAGAAATTTCAAATAGAGGGAAGTCCTATTGTTTATGCACTGAGTAAGGTCCTAAAGGAAAAATATTGTAGCTTAATGAATGCTCATTCACCAGACACTGGATCAAAGGTTTCACTGCCTCAGTGACCAGATTCACAATCAAAACAAACCAGAAGTTAAATTAAATTGATTTCATCTTAAAATCTTCTTGTTTAATTGTAACATAGTTTATGTAAGCATTATGAGAACCATGAAACAAAATCTTTTAGTGGATACACAACAGATACACAGTAAGAAATAAAAGGACAGCCCTATAGAAAATGATCAAATCACAAAGGATGAACAGAACCAAGCATCTACAAAACAAATATGAAAAACAAAATAGCAGTAATAAATATTTATATATAATTAACTTGAATGTAAATGGATGAAATTATCTAATAAAAAAAGACAAAGTGACTGAATAAAATTAATAAAAATAAAACCCAGTCCTATACTGCCTAGAAAAGACTCAATTCACCTTAAAGGACACCTATACATTGAAATTGAAGGTATGTAAAAATATTCTATGCAAATATAAACTAAAAAAGAACAGGGGAAGATATAGTTATACCATATAAAATAGACTTTGTGTCAAAAACTGTAAAAAAACCTAAAAGTCATTATTATGTAGTGATAAAGTGGTCAGTTGATCAAGAAGATATGACAATTTTAAATACATATGCATTCACTATTGGAACACTTAAAATATAAAACAAATCTGAAAAATCTGAAAACTTATATATGCAATAATAATAAAGGACCTTAAGATTCCACATAAAACACTGAGCAATCATGCAGATAGAAATTCATTTTGAAAAAAATTGGAATTTGAGCAATACTATTGATCAACAGAAGTAATCCACATATATTGAATATTCAACCCAACAGCAGCAAAATATACATTCTTCTCAAGCAGGCATGGAACATTATCCAGGATAGATCATGTGCTAGGCCACAGAAATGTTTTAGCAAGTTTAAGCATATTAAATCATACCAAGTATCTGTTTTGACCATAATGTAACTAAACTATATCTATATAACAGGAAGAAATTTTGAAACTTCAAATATACATAGAAAGTAGAAAATATTATCCTGAACAAACAATGCATCAAAGGAAGAAATTAGAAGTGAAGTTTTAAAAATCTTGAGATAAACCAAAATGGATACATAATATTCCAAAATTCATGTGAGATAGGCAAAGCAGCACTAAAAGGAAATATTTTTCTCATGTACTTTATTTTTTTAATTTATTTATTTTTATTTTTTATTCTTACAGACTGCATTTTGATTCATTGTACACAAATGGGGTACAATGTGGTACAACTTTTCATTTCTGTGGCTGTACACGATGTAGATTCACACCATTACATGTGTACATAGGATAATTATGTCTGTCTCATTTCACCATCATTCATAACCCCGCCCCCCCTCTCATTTCCCTCTACGTAATTCAAAGTTCCTCCATTCTTCTCTTAACCCCCACCTCCACCCCCATTATATATCATCATACACTTATGAGAGAAATCATTTGGCCTTTGGTGTTTTGGTATTGGCTTATTTCACTTAGCATGATATTCTCCAACTCCATCCATTTACCTGCAAGTGCTATAATTTTATTCTTCTTTATGGCTGAATAATATTCCATTGTATATAAATATAACACAATTTCTTTTATCCATTCATCTATTAAAGAGCATCTAGGTTGGTTCCACAATCTAGCTATTGTGAATTGAGCAGCTATGAACATTGATGTGGCTGTATCAGTGTAGTATGCTGATTTTAAGTCCTTTGGGTATAGGCCAAGGAGTGGGATAGCTGAGTCAAATGGTGGTTCCATTCCAAGTTTTCTGAGGGATCTCCATACTGCTTTTCATAAGGAAAATTTATAGGAATAAGCCCCTACATCAAAACAGAAGTTCTATGGGCTGGGACTGTAGCACAGTGGCAGAGTACTTGCCTAGCACATGTGAGGCATTGGGTTTGATCCTTACTAACACATAAAAAAATAAACTAACAAAATAAAGGTATGCTGTTCATCTACAACTAGAAAAAATTTTAAGAGAGAAATTCTAAAACAAACAGCTAAGAATTGTACCATAACAAACTAGAAAAACAAAACAAACTATTCCTTATTTTTTAGTAGAAGGAAGAAAACAATAAAGATCACAACAGCAATGAATTATATGGAGACTACAAATACAATAGAAAAGGTCAACAAAACTAGAAAATACTCAGTAGGTTCTTTGAAAAGATAAAAAAATTAGCATACCATTTAACCAGATCAACTTTTAAAATGAGAAAGCTCAAATAAAAATGTAAATGAAACAACAGACATTAAAAATGTGATGTCAGAAGTACAAAAGATCATAAGAGACTACTAAACAATTTTATGCTAAGAAATTGCATAGCCTGGAAGAAAAGGATAAATGTCTAGAAATATAAAACCTACCAAGACTCAATCATGAATAGATAATCTGAACAGACTAGTAATGTATAATGAAATTAAATTATTATTAAAAACCCTTGTCAAATCCCAGGATTTCATGGTTTTAGTGATGAATTTTACTAAACATTGAGTGATTAATAACAGTTATCTTCAAATTCTTCCAAAAGATTGAAGAGGAGGGCATACCTGCATATACATTCATAAGGACGATACTAAAGTCAGACAAGAACTCTACAAGGAAAGAATATTATAGATCATTAACCCTGATTAGCATAGATCTGAAAACCTCAAGATATTTTAGTGCAGAGAATTCATTACCACATTGAAGGATTAGTCACAATGATCAAGTGGTATTATCCTAGGAATTCAAGGACGGTTAAGCATATGCAAATCAATAAATGTGACATACCACCATAAAAGAATAAAGGACAAACAACATTGCAATCTCAATAAGTGCAGAAAAAGCATTTGATGACATTCCACATCCTTTGATGATAAAAACCTCAAGTCAGAAACATAAATAGCATACCACAATGTAATAAACATCATGTATGACAAACCCACAGCAAAAACCACACTGTAGGATGAAAAACTGAAAGTTTCTCCTCTCAAATCAGGAGTAAGACAAAGATATCTACTCTTGACACTAGTCATTTATTTACATATTTATTGTTTAGGGACAGGATCTCACTATGTTGCCCAGGGTAACTTCAAATTCCCAGGTTCAAGCCATGGTCAACCTCCTGCCTGAGTCTCCCAAGTAGTTGCAACTATAGGTGTGCACCAATATAGCCAGCTTACTCTTTCCTCTTTTAATCAAAATAGGAATGGAAAACCTAGACTGCAATTAGACAAAATAATTAAGAGGCATTCAAATTGGAAAGGAAGAAATCAAATTGTCTCTCTTTTTAGACAATATGGTCTTATATATATATAAAACATTAAATATTTCACCAAAACAAATAGAACTAATAAATTCAGTAAGTTGTAGAACTCAATATCCTAAAAATTGCATGGGACCATGGAAGATCTCCAATAGCCTAAACAATCTAGAATCAAAAGAACAGAGCTGAAAGCATCACACTACCTCATATATAAACATAATAAAGAGCTGTAGTGATCAAATCAGCAGGGTACTGGCATAAAAACAGAATGATAATGGAACAGAATGCAGAGACCAGAAGTAAATTCACTCACTGAGGATCAATTAATTTTCAATAAAAGCTCCAAGAACTCCAATGATAAAAGAATATTCTCTTTAATAAATATTGGTGGTTCAACTAGATATCCACACAAAGAATGAAATTAGAAATTATCTTGGACTACATACAAAAGAATGTACTCAAAATGTATTAAATACTTAACTGTATCCCCTGACACTCTAAAACTACTAGAAGAAAACAGAGTGGAAAGAAAGCTACATGGTATTGGTCAAGGAAATATGTTTTGAATATGATCTCAAAAATCACAGGCAACAAAAGCAAGAACCAAAACAAAAACAGATGGGATTTAATTAAAAAAATAATCTTCTTCATAGCCAAGGAACCAATCATCACAGTGCAGAGGCAACCTACAAAATGGCAGAAAATAATACATCTAAAAATATGTTAATATCCAAGATATATAAAAAGTTCAACTCAATAGCAAGAAAACAAATAATTCAATTTAAAAATGAGCAATAGACCTGAATAAATATTTCTTAAAGAAAACAAACAAGTGGTTAGCACATTTAGGAAAAATACCCAATAGCACTAGTCATCAGAAGGATACAAATTAAAACCACATTGAGATTTGACATGTGCTACAATTATGATAAAAATAAATGTTGGAGAAGATGTAGTAAAAAGCGACTATTCTACATGGTCAGTGGGAATGTCAGTTAGTATAACCACTCTGGAAAACAGTATAAAGGTTTCTCAAAAAATTAAAAACACAATCATTATGTGATCCAGCAGTTCCAATACTGAACATATATCTAAAAATATAATCAGCACATCAAAGATATCTACAGTTCTATGTTTACTGTAGTAATATTTATAATAACCAAGATGTACAATCAATAGATGTCCATCAATGGATGGACAAAGAAAATATAACACATATGGGTGTGTGTGTGTGTGTGTGTGTGTGTACGGTATATATTATATGTACAGAGAGAGAAAGAAAGAAATATTATACAGTATTAAAAAAGAAATTTTTATACCATTTACATAACTTGAATGAACCTGGAGGTCATTATGCTAAGTGATCCTGTTAAGGAAAGAAAACATTGAATTATTTCCCCTACGCATACCATCTAAAATGGTAGTACTCCTACAAGTAGAGAGCGGAATGGTATTTATTAGTGACTGGGCAGGGGTGGGGAACTATAGAGATATTTGTCAAAGGACACAAACTTTTATTTAGGAGGTGTTTTAGTCAGCTATCTTGCTGCTGTGGAGAAATGACCCGACCAGCACAACTGTAAAGGAGGAAAGGTTTATTTGAGGGCTTACGGTTTCAGAGGTCTTAGTTCATAGAAGGCTGGCTCCATTGCTGGGGACTTCAGGTAAAGCTGAACATCATGGCGGGAGAGCATGGCAGAAGGAAGCAGCTCACATTATCAGGAAGCAGAGAGAGAGAGAGACTTCACTCTGCAGATACAAAATATATATCCCAAAGCCACACCCCAGTTCCCAATTCCTCCAACCATACCCTACCATGTCAACCCCATCATGGATTAATTCACCAATTGTGTTAAGACTCTTATAACCCAATCATTTCTCCTCTGAATCTTCCTGCATTGTCTCACATGTGAGATTTTAGGGGACACCTCACATCCAAACCATAACAGGAGGACTAAGTGGAAGAGTTCTATTGTAGTGTTTGGTAACTATAGCTATTAAAATATGTTCTTAATACTTAAAATTGTTATGAGAATCACTTTTTGTGTTTCTACCACAAAAAATATATATGAGGATATGAGGTTATTCTTAACTATCTTGATTTAGCCACTCCATAATCTGTTTATACATTAAAACTTCATGTTGCACACCATGAAAACATACTATTTTCTTGTTATTCTCAATAAAATATCAATTAATAGCATCATTATTTTATAAGGCCTTTTACAAAATATGATACTTCAATGAGCCAAAGAGCAATAAATATTTAAACTTACCACAAATTTATTTGCAACAATATAAATTTAGTTAAAGCCTCAATTTGATAACCTGCATACTCACCAAAATGGTTAAACCTTTTATTTATTTTATTTTATTTTAGTTTAGTTTTTAGTTTTGGGGGAGTGGAGCTGGCATTTCACCACTGAGCTACATACCCTATCCACTTTTATTTATTTTATTTATTTATTTTCATTCTTTTTTGTTGTAATATAACATCATAATATACCTTGACATAATCACAAATGCATGGGCCCCAACCTGCTCCCTCAACCCCTGCCTCCTCAACCCCTGTACAGTTTTTTTTTCTCCAAGTCCTTTTTTAAATTTCAAGAGAGGATATAAGTTGCAGAGTCTGGCCTTGAAATTGTGATCCTCTTGACTTAGTCTCCTGAGTTCCTGAGATTAGCAGTATGCCTGACTAAAATGAAAATTTAAAATACCAATAATTCCTAGGTTTAGTGAGAAGGTAGAATAAGAGATTCTACATAGAATGTCTTACACTAATGGTAAGAATTTATTTTTTGACAATGATTTTTAAAGTTTTTGGCATTATCTACTGAATTTGAATATAATACATACCCTGTGATTCAATAGTTCTACTCCTACATAAATACCTGACAGAAATAAACTCACATTTTTATCAAAAAAGGATGCTTAAAATGAGCATAAGTTTAGTCCTAAAATGGAAACAAATGCTCTTTGACAGTTTACAAAATGTTGCTGTAATGATAAAATGAAATACTTGTTAATAATGAAAGTGTATGAACTACTGCCACACAGGACAATGATACAAGTGAATTTTGCAATCATTGTGATATATGAAAATTACCAGAATAAAAGAATGCATTTATCCGAAGTTCAAACTCAGACAAAATCCTGTTTTATTAGGCCTCAGGATAATGTTTTCTTTTGAACTGTATGGTAATGAGTACATTTAGGAAGACATATGGAATGGTCTTCCAGGATACTTAAATATTGTTTTTTAACTGGGTTAAAAAACATACATGGTTTTCAGTGGAAGTTACATCAGACCCTACACTCAAGACTTTTGTCCTTCTTTACTTAAATAATCTTTGTTGAAGATAAAATATGAAAACACAAATCATTTACAAAATGTGATACTTATTTATCATTGGAAGTAAATTAATTGTGACAAAGTATATGGGCAAATTTTCTCCAAACTAACGTTGTTCTAATTGATAGTTCACTGAAAACACCTTTCCTTATATGTCTTTCAGGTTTGAGTTTGAGGATGTGTGTATACATTAGCCAAGTTTGTTTTTTTCATTTAATTGTGGGAGTCCACTTTTGAAATAACTGTCAAATCATATTACTATTTGTATATCTTTGTGAATACTTTTGACAGAGTTTGTATGTCAAGTGATTTGCCCACAAGTAGAAATTTACTGACTTTATGTTTCACATGGGAAGTGAAAGAATAAAAAGGTTAAACAAAACAAAATGTTGGCTTAGAAAAATCAATTCATTAGGAAAACATATTCTATTTTTGAAATCTCCAAAGTAAATGGCTAGTAATAGAAGGAAAAAATATTTAAACTCTTATGGGAAATTCCTGTTTTCATTAATTCCATTTGCTTTGACTGCACAGGGTCTATGGTTATCCAGAGTTGACCCTTGATCATAAATGAATATAATATTTTATATTTTCAATTATTAATTTAGTTAAATGAAAATATGTAGATAATTTTAGCCATTATGTATTTCTTTTTCTGCATGTGAAAATAGTGACTGGTGGGAAGGAATGAACTTCACAAAGTTCCACGTTCTTTGGCAATGAATCTTGGAAGTATGCACGATATTTCATCTTTCATTAAGACAACAAGTATCAATAGGTAGCTGATTACAGTATGATCATTTACTCCTAAGGCATGGTGAAACAGAAAGTCCAGGCCAAATGGAAAAGCCATCATTGTGAGGATTTCTACCATAATTTATATCCTATTATTTCTTATAGAAATTGTAAGTATTTCAGCAAAGTAAAGACAATTCCACACAGTTTAATTGTTCATCTTCTCTCTATTAAAAATTTGAGGATTTTTTGAGGACAGTATGAGGTTCATCAGAAATCTCCAAATTATGCTTATCTGAAGACCTTCTTATTCCTTACAGATATCAAATATTTGTAAAAGTTTGAAGGTATTTTTCATAGTAAGTTAGAAAAAAGAAAACTCAAAAATGCAAATATTTTAAATTCAATGATTCAAATGCATGAGAGTTTAAGGATTTGCTTTATTTTTGCCAAGGTATTTTAAATATGAGTGTATGATTTTAAAACATTAATCTCTCCAAAATATCCATCCATCCAACATTCATTAATTCTTTCATTAATTACTTTAGCAAATATTTATTCAGAACCTATTACAAATCTTAAATTTTGCCACTTCTTGAGTGTATAGAAATTAATAAAATTTGGTCCTGCTTTTTCCGGTAAAGAGAAGAAAAACTTGGATAAATCAATCAGAATACTATAAAATTTGTTTAAGTACAGAATGCTTTATGAGAAGGAGTAAAACTCCTTGCCTGAGAGTGACAGTAAAGTTCAAGAATGCCTTGTAAGAAAAAGTAATAATTGAGTCTTTAAAAGCAGTCTGAGTCCTTCCCATTAGAGGACAAAAGAGACTTAAAGACATTCTAATGAACTGAATTGCAAGATAGCATGATATGTTATCAGAAACATGGTACCAAGTGACTGATGGATGATGTGATTTTCAATCTAGATAGTTGTCAGAATATGAAGGGTTTCATTTATCGCACTAAAAATTTGAATCTAATTTGTAGGTGTTGGGGTAAAATTGAAGAGCTCTAAGCAGCAAAGTGATATTTTTCACTGCAATGAGTAGACTAGAGCTAGATGAAATCAGAGAAAGTTGTTGCAATAACCCAAGCCGAAAATAATAATAATGATAATAACAGTCCAAATTCAGGCAACAAGTGATAAAATATGTAACAACATTGTCATTCTGCTGGAATTTATCTTATTACAGTATTCCCAATTTATACAAACACATTTTCCCTGACTGCAGAATATGCAGGAAATATAATTTATCAATCATGGCTCCATCATTTACTCATTGTATTATCTTAAATGAGTTAATTTCTTGACTTTTCCAAAGCTGAAATATGAAAAATAAATACATAAAATAAGTACATATATAAATATTCTTATAACTACATGCATTTATTTTTATAGTTGTGTGTATATATAAATTTGTGTGTATATATATATATATATATATACACACACACACATACATTCAGTGATAGTCATGATTAAATGAGAAAATACATGTAACTGTGCATTAAAAATTTTTTGCTATTATTATTCAATGTTATGTAAATATGATCTATGAGAGATGCAAATCCTTGAAACTTAAACAAAAATGACAGTTTTGGCACAACCTATATCTACCTTATTATTAAAATCATAAGGAAAGTATAGAAGTGTTGATCTGAATGATACTTTTATTAAAACATGTTATCTATGCTCTACCTATAATCACAAACCTTTTTATCGTAGTACCTAGACCATTCAGCTCTCTATCAACGCAAAACAAAGTTCCTGTACAAAATATGCTTACCAAAGCATTCTCTTCATATTGTTTTCTTCTGGATATTTGTTCTAACCTATTTAAGACAAATTCTATAGTTTCTAGTTATCCTAATCCTGCACAAATTTTTAGAGTCTTAATAAAAATAGTTCACATTAATACATTCCAATTAGAGTATTCATCTACAATTGCAATTTGTCTTTTGAATCTGTATATCTGTCAAACTTTATCTTTTCTTCTATTGCATTACATTTGGTTACTAATGAATTCTAGCTTCATCATTTACTATATGTGTGATCTTTGGAAAGTTACTTAGTCCTTCTCAAAAACAGTTCTTTAGTTTCTACTAAAAGACAAATTGATAGTATATAAATCAAAATTAAATTATGGGAAATAAAATAAAATTTTGGGAAAGTACTTAGCATAATGCCACAGAAAGGTTGCTAGACAAATGTTCACTTATGATATTTTTTGTCATTATTTCAATATTCTCCCTAGAATTAGCCCACCTTATTGGTAAATACTTCAATTAAAAAGTAGTGTTAATTGTTGAAAATTTAGTGGAGAAAATTGCTTTATTTCAGGAAGGATGCTATGTCTGGAGTAATGACAAAAATCTGAGTAAGGACATCCCTCATATTCTTCTATGAAGTAGCAAGCATTGACTGAGATAACTAAAAGGTGGATTCCTCTCTTATGAATACTTCTGTGGACAGGAGATGGAAATTGACTCTTGTGAAAATGGGCTAAATTTTGGAAGAAGATCAATGGGAATGTGTCACTAAGTGTTTTAGCTAGAGTATCAGGTCACATAAATATAAATCAAAAGAGAGCAAGTCAATAATGTAGGTAAGAAATCAAACTATACAATTTAATAGTTTTGAGATCTTGGAAAAGTTATACTTAAAACTGTAAATCTCAGCCGCATATTTGAAAATAAAATGATATTATATACTGTTAGTACTTATTAAATAATGAAATAATATCATTCATGTGGGCATTTATCATAAATTATTTAAAAAAATATAACATTAATATAACTACAATTATAGCATCATCTCTACCTATTAAAGAAATCAAACATTCATTAATACACATCTTTTTTTCATCAATTTAAAACTTTGGTCTAGCCTTCTTAAAATGAATCCTAAGACAAATGGACATTAGCGTACTTAAGATATTGCATTTAGCCAAGCATGGTACTGGCTATAATCAAAGCAACTTGGGAGGCTGAGGCAGAAGGATCTCAAGTTCAAGGCTAGTCACAGCAATTAAGCAAATCCCTTAACTACTTAGGGAGACCCTGTCTTAAGGTAGAAAAAATAATGTTTGGGGATGTGGCTCCATTGGTAAGTGACCCTGAGTTCAATCCCTGGTACTAAAACGAAAAGAAAAGAAAAAAATTACATATAGCAACAATCAACATGTAGTTCATCAATTATATAATCCCAAGTTAAATTTTTTGTTATATAGGTGTCTTTGTAGAAACCCAAATTATCAACATTTTAGTTAATGTTCAATTATGTGCTTGAGAAAATATCACATTGTATTTATACAAATCTATTTTGAAATTGCTACATTTTAATTGTCCTCTAATTTTCTCTATGTTGGTATTCATATGTGCGTATTTGGCCATTTCTATATCCTCAATAATTGCAATAGTTTTTGGCACATAGTAGCTTCTCAATTAATATTCATCAAATGCATTTGTTCTGACTGGTTTCTCCCCATTATGTACATATATTATCATCATAGAAATGCTGATCAATTACAACAAAATAATACAGCTTACTAAGAAAAGATGCAAAAACAATCACAAATAAATCTTATATATATTGACCCTACATTGTCATTTGCTTTTAAAACATAGTGAAAGCCTCTATGTATGATGCCTCTATGTTCTTAGATAAATAAAAATCATTGCAGAGAGTATAAGTAGCTTCTTTGTTTCAATCTTAATCCAGGAAACAGAGTGACTACTAATCAACTCAGTAAAATTTCTTCACAATTACAATTCATCCATAAAACAATCCTACAGTGAAAATTCCATTTCTCTTCAGTAAAAGCAGGAATTTACCAGAAAATTTTTTATGAGGCTATGCCCCTATAATTTCCCTATTTATTTTCCATCTTCACAATAATCTGATCTTTCCTTTGCCGTAGGTGTTGAGTCCCTCAAAAAAAAAAGGAATGTATAATTTTAAAAAAAGAAATTTATATTTTTATGGTGATTTTTTAAAACATAAAATCTATAGGAATGAAAGTAATTAATAAATTTTCCCACTCCACAAACTAAATGAAATATGGTATGACAATATTATTTACTTTTTCATATTATTTTATTGTATGGCACGGGTTAAAAATGAGTAAGAACTATTTAAAACAATGACTGGCTGGGAGCATTTCTTTATATCAGGTAGCAGAAGTAAGGGGGTGACAATTCTTTCATTATGCAAGAAAAACTAAATTAAAAATGAAAATCACAGGAATGTAGACTCCATATCAAATCTATGTGGCCAACTGTTTCAACTATTTTAATGAATATGGAAATGTTTATAGAGATTTTTAGTGATATAGAATACAATTTCTATTAACCATATGTTCACACACTATTCTGGCTATTAATTTTCTCTTGGGAAAAGAAAGAACTCAAAAAATTAACAAAACCAGTAACCCACTCAATAAATGGCAAATTATCTAGAGTCATTTATCAAAAGGAATTCAAATGGTCAACAAATATATGAAAATATTCAACATCCTTGGCAATTCAGGGAAATACAAATCAAACTACAGTGAGATTTCATCTTACTCCAGTCAAAATGGTGATCATCAAGAATACAAACAATGATAAGTCCTGGTGAGACTGTGGAGAGAAGGTACACTTACACTTTGTTGCTGGTCTGAAGATTATTAGATCCACTTTGAAAGCAATATGGGTATACTCAAAGACTGGAAGTGGAACCACCATATGACCCAGCTATCCCTCTTCTCGGTATAAATTCAAAGATCTAAAATTAATATTCCACAGTGATCCATGCATGTGTCATGTTTGCTAATTCTTTGAACAAAATAAGTTATATAGTCCAATGCAGAATTTATATCTGATCGATTGAAGACCTACAAAAGCATCTTTTGATGAGGGGAGCTTCAGTTTGATCACATGAGGGCATGGACACAGATATACAAAGTACCTTTTATCATTTTTTTCCATCTACTACAAAGCAATACCAGTATACAAAATATCCAAACACTCCTGTATTCTAATTAATACAAAATTAATTGACTAATATTTACTCTGTCCCATATAAAGTAGACAAAATTCATGAAAGTGGAACAAATGGACTAATTCTATGTTTGTTCAATCGTTAATTGGTTTACTGAAATCTTCATGGCCTCTTCCTTTTCATAGGCAAAGGAAATATAGAGATCATGATCTAATCACAAATAACAAAAATAACTTACATCTTAAGTACAGTAAAATCAACAAAATTAAATTTCCTATAGGAACTATTATTCTGGTTATATTCTATTTCTGACTGAAAGAATTACTAATAAGCTATGCACAAATGCTCACAATTATTACACATATAATAATAACTAACATCAGAGCTAACACATTTAACTAAGTGGTTGTACTGGTCTTGATAGCCTGTGAGCTCAGGATGTATCTCATCTTGATGACTTTAATAGCTACAGATGAGAAATAGGGATCTAGGACTTGTTCATACACAGTGATTCTGCATAGTGCCAATCAGAATTCTGAATTGTCTGAACACAGGTCAGAAACTCCTGATGAGGCATCAAGGCCTACTGAAGAACAAGTGAAAGGCTTGTGGAGGAAAGACTACTTTTTTGAGGTACTTTCCTACTTATTTATAACTTGCACACAAACAAAGCATTTGGGGCAAACCTGGGTTTGGATTTTTCTTCAGTAGTCTAACAGTGACAACCCAACAACATTAGATTCCTGGCAAATCTTGACATAGACAACATCTAGTGTTGAAATAGTGGAAGTGACTACTTCTCAGAAAAAATAAATAAACATGCACATAATTTCTGGAAACAGAGGCATAAACAAAGCCATTCCAGAACCCTATAATAAATACCTGATAGTATATGCCAACAACTACCAAAAGTTTAGGAAACCATAACCTCTGTCAACATGAGGTGACACAAACTTACCAGGAAGCAATCAGTATGGGAGAACTTATTTAAAATTCAAATTCTCATACAGAAAATTTAAAACAGAAGGTTTAAGAAAACTCAGTGAATTTGAGGAAACACGGAGAAACATTTCAATATTATAACAATGAAACTTAACAAAGAGATGGAAACAATTTTAAAAACAAATTCTTGAGTTGAAAAATATACTCACAAAATTCAAAACATAATAGGATCTATAGCAGAATATATAAACAAAAGTAGAAAATTAGTGAGCTACAAGGTAAGTGATTTGAAAATACACAGTTGGGGGAGAATAAAGGGAAAAACCTAATGAACAGGAAAGAAGAAAGATTATGGTAATTTTGGAACAATATAAAAATAACAAATATTCCAGTTATTTGGAATTAAGAAGGTCTTGGATATGTTAAAGGGGTAGAAAACTTTAAAAAAAATAGCAGGTGTCTTCTCAGAACTTAGAGAAGAATACAAATATCCAGGTAAAAGAAGCTCAGGGGTCACATTTCAAACTTATCTCAACCAAGTCTACCCCATGACATAATCAAGCTCTCACATGTAAAATACAAAGATTCCCAAGGCTCCAAGAGAAAAGAAATAATAAAACCTAAATTGCCCCAATTATCCTGACATAACTTCTAAGCAGAATCGTTATGACTGCAAGACAGTGACATCAGAGTATTTATTACACTACCGAAGGAAATAAGAAATTGTTGCCCAAGATCACTATACCCACCAAAGTTTTCTTTAGGGATGAAGATTTCTCCAGACAAATGAAAATGGAGAGAATATATCTCCACCAGAAATGCTCTATTAAAAATGCCAAAGAAGTACTTCAAATTGAAAAATAGATGCATTACTGAGAAAGAAGAAAGCATAAGATAGTATAGAACATACTGGTAAGGGTAATTATGCAAGCAAATTCAGAATGCTCTAATTTTATAAGCATGGTACATAAACCATTCATATCTTTAGTATGAAGAATAAAGAACAAAACAAAATAACTACACTAATATTTCAAGTGTTATGCAATATAGTAGAAAGATGTAAAATGAGATATGAAAAATCAAAATGTGGGTAGCAATGAAATGCTACTGCAGTTTTTTTATGACTACTCTTTTTCTTGTTCTTTTGTTTCTGTTCTAATCTTTATGATCATATAAAGTTGCTATCATTTTAAAATAGCTTATTTTAATCAAAAGATGTTTTGGAACATCTCATAGTAACAACAAAGCAAAATTAAATGACATGTCAAAAATAATAAGGAATCAAAATACATTACTAGTGTGATTAACTTAACCACCAAAGAAAGTTATAAGAAAGGAAGAAAGGAAATACAACAAAACACTAGGAAATGAGTTGCATAATGGCTTGAGTAAGATCTTATCTATCTATAATTACTTTTAATATAAAAAGATTAAATTACTCAATTTAAAAAGAGAAATACTGAATGGACGAAATAAGTTGATAAGCAGTCAACTTCTGGATATTCAAGTGTGAATATCAGCATCCAGTTAACGACAAACACATAAGGGAGAATAACTACAGAGAAAAACTATGCCAGATGAATACTGAAATTCACTACACATAGAATCATGAGTAAGAAAATATATTGTTTCTTTAAGATACTAGTTGTTGAGTTTGTTCAAACCAAAGTTAATTAATAAAGACTACATGGCTATGTAATATTTTCAAGCTTTAATGGATAGGTGAATCAGTCATACAAATGCAGATTCAGATGCTGTAGATTTAGGCTAGTGTTCAGTTATCTGCGTTTCTTTTTCTTTTTTTCTTTCTATACTGAGGATTAAACCCAGAATACAACTGAGCTACATCCCAAGCCCTTTTTAGTTTTTATTTTGAGACAGTCTCACTAAGTTGCTTAGGCCCTCACATAGTTGCTGAGACTGGCTTTGAACTTGTGATCCTCCTGCTTCAACTTCCCAAGTGCTGGGATTATAGATGTGCAGCATCATGGCCAGCAATAATCTGTATTTCTAATGAGATCCATAATATGAAGAAAATACTGGACTACTGAATAAACTTGAGTAACAAGAACCTCTGTGATAGAAGATATAAAATGGTTAATAAAAGCACAGGCTATTATAGTCAATAATGTTTGTAATTGAACCAAATAAAATAAACTCACTTTAAATTTAGAAAAATTATCTTCTTACATAATATAAAAGATAATCCCAACATAAAATGCACACACACACACACACACACACACACACAAAGACAAACACATACACACACAAACACAAACACACATACACACACATGCACATGCATACAGTTCCTCATTTCATTCAAATGCAGTGACTACACAGAAAACTTTCAGGCTGGAAGGATAGAAAGCCATAATACCATGCAAATAGAATGATAATATTTAATTGGCAGGAGAAATATCAAAGAGAGCAAATTTACTTTGTAATAAATTTCATTTAAAATTCTATTTAAATACCAGAACCTTAGGCAATTTGTATTATTGAACTCAAAAAGCTGTGCTTGATTAGAGAGTAAAAGGAGATCCATTTTCATTCATTCATTTATCCTCAGTAAATACATTGCTGCCCTTATGAGGTCCTAAAGCAGTTTAATTTGCAGTTGCTATTTTGGAAAGAAATCAGAACGGAGTAGATTTAACCTAATTGCTGAGGTCAAGATTTTACAAATTATAGTAAGCAAGTTAATAATAAATTAATGGATCATTCTCTCTGGTTTCAACATCAATTTCAAAAGAAGACCAGAATTTGCAATTTCATTACTTAATCTTGTATTTTTTAAAAAAAAGTTATTTCAATAAAATTGAGATGAAAAGGATTAGATAAAATTTAATAGTGACACAAATTCATGCCTGGTGAATCCAAGCATCATAGAAAACATTGAACTCAAAGATGCTTAAGATTATTTCCAACTGTTAATTTTCTGAAGAGGAGGTTGCTTAACCACAAATTTATAATATTTATAAATAATTTCTAGTCATGTTTATTGAAGGAACATTTCAAATTTAATGAATAAAAAGTTAGCTGCTGTTAAGTTGAAGAATATGTACTCCTTTGTGTTGTACTTGAAAAATACTTCTTTGTTGGTAAAATAAATGAAAATTTCTGAAATTATTGTAAGATGGTTGAAAAATACATGAATGTTATCAAATATTAGACACATTTTATGTAGAGATTAAAACACTACATCCCTACCATCATTATCACTACCCACATATATATACAGGAACACTTGTGTACTAATAGAGAAATTCTAGTAACTACAAATAATTTTAACAACTGTACCAGAATATAATTCAAAAACAATGCAATTCAACCATTAAAACTGTGAATAGTAAATTATTAATATTTAAATTAGGGAAAATATATATCACACATTTACCCTTTTAACCATTTTAAATGTGCAACTAAGTAGCATTAATAGTATTCATAATGACAGTTTTGGACAATCATCACTATTATTTCAAAAATTTTCTTCAACCTCCAAAATTACTTGGGTTATCAATTGTGATTACCTATTCCACTATGCTCAAAGATACCAATAAGCTCTAATCTGTTTTCTGTTTCTATGAGTTTGTATATTCTAGACATAATGTAAAGTAGAATTCATAAAAGTTTTCCCTTTTGTTTCTGTATTTTTTCACTCAACATAATGATTTTAAGGTTCATTCATATACTTTGACTTGAACCAAAACCCCAAAACTTTATATGAGTTAAAAATATCATATTGTATGTACAAACCACATTTTGTTTATAATTTATCTGCTGATGGATACTTTGCTTCCAGAAATTCACTTTTAAGAATAATGCACCAAATATCTGAGATTCTGCTTTCATTAATTTAAGGCATATATAATTAGGAGTATAATTGTAGAGTCAAATGGTACAGCAAACTACAGTAACACAGCCACATCAATGTTTATAGCAGCTCAGTTCACAATAGCTAGATTGTGGAACCAACCTAGATGCCCTTCAACAGATGAATGGATAAAGAAACTCTGGTATATATATGCAATGAATACTATTCAGCCATAAAGAAGAATAATATGGCATTTGCAAATAAATGGATGGAATTGGATAATATCATGCTAAGTGAAATAAGCCAAGCCCCCAAAACCAAAGGC
Source organism: Sciurus carolinensis (assembly GCF_902686445.1). Taxonomy (NCBI): domain Eukaryota; kingdom Metazoa; phylum Chordata; class Mammalia; order Rodentia; family Sciuridae; genus Sciurus; species Sciurus carolinensis. Next base: position 106,718,040 of record NC_062232.1, on the reverse strand, counting down.
TGAATGTTTTCCCTGATAAGTGGAGGATGATATATAATGGGGGTGAGGATGGGGAATGAGAGAATAATCGGGGAACTTTAGAATATGTAGAAGAAAATGAGAGGGAGGGGGGTATGAAAAATGGTGAAATGCGACAGACATCATTGCCCTATGTACATGTATGATTATACAAACGGTATGAATCTGCATTGTGTACAACCATAGAAACAAAATTATGTACCCCATTTGTGTACAATGAATCAAGATGCAGTCTGTAAAAAATTAAAAGCTAAATAAAAATAATAAAAAGGGGTAATTCTACCTATAGCTTTATTGATGTAGAGTCAATTTGTTTTCCACAGAAGCTGTGGTATTTTATATTCCCACCAGCAATAAATACATGAGAGTTCCAACTTTTCGACAATATCCTCAAATTTATTTTTATTGTGATAAAAACCCATTACATGATGTATATACATCTTAACAAATTAAGTGCAGAGTACACTCTTAACTATATATTCAATGTTGAAGAGAGGATCGTAGATCTTTTTCATGTTGCTTAAGTGATAGTCTATACTCACCAAAAATAAACTCATTTTCTCTTATTTCCAGACCCTGGCAACCACCATTCTATTTTCTGTTTTTCAATGTTTTACTATTTTACATATCTCATATACATGGAATCATGCAGTATTCCATCATTTATAAGTGGCTTATTGGATTTAATATCTAGTAGAATCCATGTTGTTGAATATGAAAGGTTTCCTTCTTCTTAGAGTTTAAAAGCTTTATATTAATTGCATTTACAACATTTTTTCCACTCAAATTGTTTTTACCACTTAGGTATTGCAAATAATGCTTCAATGAACATAAGATTAGGAATTTATTTTAGGGATTCAATTTTAAATCCTTTAGTTAAATGCTGATAAATAGGATGCCTAGATCATATGTTTCTAGGTACAATTTTTAAGAAGAATCCAGATTCTTTGAATCCATTTCTAGGATCTAGCTGCTATGCTCAGGTGGCCTAAGTTTCTGTAATACAAAGGTTAGAGAAGATTCATAGGCAGCATGTCAGGTACCCCAAAAGTCAAGAAATGTGGTGTTTATACTGGAAACAGCAGATGATTCTCACTGAGTCACAATATCATTATTTTGATATTTTCTCAGCCCAGGGCTCATAAGAGGAAGAAGATCATAAAATAGTCTGTTGCATAAAAGTAGAAAATGCAGTCATCCCAGAAGATAGCTAGACATACTAACAAAGGAGAAAAAAAAAGGGAACAAAACACAGAAAACAGCCCACAAAACTTCAATAGTTGATTCTGTTGACATCACAGAGGAAGAAATGTTGGGAAAGAATTTAGAAAATTCATAGTTAAAATGGTTAAAGAGCTAATAGAAGATGTACAGAATTAACTTAGAAAAATGAAAATTATTTCAATAAACAGTCAGAGATTCCATAAAAAAGAACCAAACAAATCTTGGAAATGCAACACTCAATAAACCAAATTAAAAATGTAGTTGAAAGTATCACCAAAATATCAGACCACATAGAAAACAGATTCTTAGACCTTGAAGTATATAATCTTGAATATAAAATCAAGAATAAAGAAAAGATACTAAGAGACCTTGACCAGAATATTCAAGAAATCTAGGATAATATTAAAAGAACAAGTTTAAGAATCATTGAAATGGATGAAGGTTCCAAATTACAAAATAAAGGAATTCAAAACTTTCTTAATGAAATAATATCAGAAGAATTTTGTTTTCAAATTTTAGGAATGATATGGAAATCAAAATACAATATTCTTATGGAACCTCAAGAGGAAAAATCTTCTCCAAGACAGAGTATAATTAAAATACCTAATATACAGAATTAAAGTAGAATTTGAAAGGGAAAATGGCAGAAGACATTTAGAGATAAGCCAATTCAAATTTCAACTGGTTTCTCTTTTCAGACCTTAGTAGCCTGGCAGGCTTGGAATAATACATACAAAGCCCTGAAAGAAAATGAGTGCCAATCAAGATTACCTTATCCAGTAAAACTATATTTCATAAGTGAATGTGAAATAAAAACTTGCTAAGATAAGCAGAAACTAAAAGAATTCATAAATACTAAGCCTGAACTACAAAACATAATCAATGAAATGCTACATGCAAAAGAAATGAAAAATAAAAATGAAAACCAACATAGAGATAAACAACACTAGAAGAATACTCAAAGGAGAATTAGATCTGAATTAAGCATTAGGAATATATCAAAATGGCAGGAAATCAAAATCATCTACATATTAAAATTAAATGTGAATGGTCTAACCTCTCCAATAATAACATATAGATTGGCCGATTGAATCAAAAATAATATCGAAACATGTTTTATAAAAGAGCCTGAATTTACAGGCAAAGACATCCACAGACTAAAGGTGAAAGAATGAAAAAAGATACACCATGCAAATGGAAATGAAAAGTAAGTTGAGGTAGCTATTCTCACATCAGACAAGCTAGAATTCCAACCAAAATTAATCAGAAGAGACAAGGAAGGTAACTTCATACTGGTGAAGGGAATTATTCAACAAGAAGATATAGTGATTATAAATATGTATGCCACAAACAACAGTGCACCTATGCAAATAACAAACAATTTTCAATAGAGAATCAAATAGGACACAATACAATAGAAATGGGGGGTTTCAACACACCTCTCTCACCATGAGGTAGGTTATACAGATAAAACCTATGACTCTTCAGAAATAACAAAAAAAATTTAATCAATGGATGCACCAGAAAGCTATAGCTTATTTTATTTATCAACAACTGAGTTCACTTACTTTTCAGTAACATGAGCTTTATTTAAAATAGATCGTGTTTTAGGGTACAAAGTAAATCATATCAAATAGAAAAATAAAAGCTAATACCTGGCATCCTATCATATCATAATGGAATAAAATTAAAAATCAATGACAAGAAAAAGAACAAAAGCCATTAACAACTTGAGATTAAATAGTATGCCTTTGAATGAGGAATGGTTTGACAGAAGATATCAAGGAAGAAATAAAAAATTCTTAGAAACAAATGAGGATAAACAACATATCAATATCTGGGTCAGTATGAAAGCAGTTCTAAGAGGAAAGTTTATAGCACTAAGTTTAAACATTAAAAATATAAAAATACCAAGTAAAAAATCTAACTTTATTCCCCAAGGTCCTAGAAAAAGAAAATAAATGAATTCCAGACTCAGTAGAAGACATGAAATAATTAAGATCCTAGATGATATTGAGAATAAAGAATACAAATGATTAATGCACCAGATTTTTTTTGAAATATAAAAAGACTGATAACCCTTAGCCAAACTAAAGACAGTGAGAGAGAGAGAGAGAGAGAGAGAGAGAGAGAGAGAGAGAGAGAGAGAGAAACCAAATCAACAGAAAAGAGATGAAGAAGGAGATATCAACATACACACTTCTGAAATCCAGAGGAGGATTAGAATATATTTTGAAATTGTATACTCCAAAAAACTAGAAATTGTTGAAGATATTAACAAATTCTTAGTCACATATGACTTGCAGAAATTGAACCAGGAGGATATGGAACACTTAAAAAGATCTCTATCAAACAATGAAATTGAAGCTGCTATTAAAATCTTCCAACAAAGAAAACCCCCCTGGACTCAATGGATTCTCAGCTAAGTTCTACCAGACCTTTAAAGAAGAACCAATACTAGTCCTCCTCAAATCAATCCATGAAATATAAAAGAATGAAATACTGTCAAATTCATTTTATGAATCCAGAATCACAACAACACCAAAACCAGGCAAAGACATATTAAGGAAAGAAAATTTCAGACCAATATCCCTGATGAATATAAGTACAAAGATTCATAATAAGATAGTGGCAAACAATATTCAACACATATTAAGAAGATAATACATCATGATCAAATAGATTTCATCCCAGGATTGGAAGACTGGTTTAGCATACACCACATAAATAGAGTTAAGGAAAAAAACCATATAATTATCTCAGTAGATGCAGAAGAAAATATTTGTCACGTCAAGTTCCCATTCATATTTAAAACACTAAAGAAACTATGGATATAAGGAATTTATCTCAACATTGTAAAGTGTACATACTACAAACACAAGGCCAATATCAGGCTGAATGTAGAAAAACTGAAAGGGTTTTCTCTAAAAAAGAAAAGAGAAAGAAACAAGACTAGGATCCATCCACTCTCACCATTCCTATTCCATATAGTCCCTCATGCAAGAGAAGGAAATTAAATGAATACAAGTAGAAAAGAAGAAGTAAAATTGTTTGCTGATGACACGTTCCTTTATTTGACTGACAAAAACTCCACCAGAAGACTTCTAGAGCTCATAAACAAATTCGAGAAAGTAGCAGGGTACAATGTCAACTTGCATAAATCAATCTCTTGTGTATTTCAATAATGAATCTGATGAGAAGAAATCAGAAAAACTATTCTCTTAAAATTAATGTCTAAAAAAATTAATGTCTAAAAAGAAAATATTTTTTAATAAATTTAACCAAGGATGTGAAAATCCTATACAATGAAAACTATAGAACAATAAAGAAATAAATCAATGAATACCTTAGAAGATGGAAAAATCTCCATTGTTCTTGAATAGGCAGAATTAACATTATCAAAATGGTCATACTACCAAAAAGGTTGTACAGATCTAATGCAATTCCTATGAAAATACCAATGACATTCTTCACAGAACTAAAATTCATTCAGAAGAATAAGAGGCCCAGAATAGCCAAAGCAATCAGGAGCAAGAACAGCAATGTTGGAGACATCACAAGAACTCAAATAATATTAGAGCCATAATAACAGAAAAATCAAGATATTGGCACCAAAACACACATGAAGACTAATGGAATAGAATAGAAGACACAGAAATAAATGCACATACATAGTTTTCTGATGCTTGCCAAACATGTCAAAGATATGGGAAAACTCGATATCCATATTTAGAAGAATTAAACTAGATGTGTAACTCTCTCCCTGCGCAAAAGTCAACTCAAAGTGGATCAAAGATATGTGAACTAGATCAGAAATGTTTCACCTGCTAGAAGAAAACACAGATTCACTGCTCCAACAAGCACAGACATTGTCTACCTTAAAGTACAAGAATAATAAAAAGAATAAAAACAAAAATCAATGAGTATTATGGCATCAAATTCTAAAAGTGTCTGTACAACAAAGGAAGCAATTAAGATCATGAAGAGAGCAACCACAGAATGGGAGATCTTTACCATCTACCCTTCACAGAGGGGATTAGTATCCAGAATATATAAAGCATTCAAAAACACCTAAAAAAACAATTAATTAAATGCACAAAAGAGCTAAAGAGACACTTCTCAAAGAAGAAATAAAAAAGAACAACAAATTTATGAAAAAAATGTTCAACATCTCTAACAATCAGAGAAATGCAAACCAAAACTACACTGAGATTTAATGTCATTCAAGTCAGAATGGAAATTAGCAAGAATACAAGTGATCAAAGCTGGCAAGGATATGGGGAAAACATAGACTCATACATTGTTGATGGGACTGCAAATTAGTACAACTTTTCTAGAGAGCAATATGGCTATTCTTCAAAAAACTAGGAATGGAACCAACATATGACCCAGCTATTCCACTCCTCAGTATTTATCCAAAAAACCTAAAGTCAGCATACGACAGTGACATGGCCATATCAATGTTTTTAGCAGCATGATTAACAATAGCCAAGTAAAGGAATCATCCCATGTGAGCATGAATCAAGAAAATGTGGAATCTATAAGAAATGTAATTTTACTCAATGGTTAAGTAGAATTAAGTTATGGCATTTTCTGGCAAATGGATGAAACTGGAGAATCTGATGCTAAATGAAATAAATCAAACTCAAAAAATCAAGAGTCACATGTTGTCTCTCATTTGTTAGACCAAAATAAGAGGAAAATGCAGGCCTCGGGGGTGATCACATGAAAGTAGATCAGTGGAGTAGAGGAAGAGGATTGAAGGGCAGGAAGGATGGTTAGGAAATGAGAGTAATGGTGGAATTAAATTGAACATACTATCTTATGTATGTATATAAAAATATCACAGTGAATTTCACCTTTATGTATATCTATAATGCACTAATTAAAAATACTATAAACAAATAATAGAAGAACCAGTCCAGTGGAAGAAAGGAATCTGAGGAAGGAGGAAAAAAGGGAAATGGGAAGTATTGGAGACTGAATTGGAACAAATTATGTGCTGTGTTTGTATAATTATGTTAAAATGAACCCCAATATTATGTATAAACATAATGCACTAATAAAGAAAAAAGAAGACTCCATACTGTTTTTTCATATTGGCTGAAATATTTTACATTTCTAAAGTCATGTGCAAGGATTCCAATTTCCAATTGATTTCTGTTTTTTATAATTACTATCCTAATAAGTATGAAGTGATGATTCATGTGACTTTTATTTTATTTCTTTTATAATAACATCATAATAAGTGATGTTGAGCATCTTTTTTGGCCATTTGTATGTCTTGTTTGAAGAATTGTATAGTAAAATACTTTACTCATGTTTAATTCAAATTATTTATTTATTATTGTCAACTGGTAGGAATTTTCATATATTCTGTATACTAATTCCTATGTCAAAGATAAATAATTTGCAAATACTTTGTCCATTATGTAGCTAGTTTCTTCACTTACTGATATATTCCTTTGCTACTCAAAAGATTTTTAGTTTTAATGTGGTTTTACTTGTTTTTACTTTTTTTTCTTGTACTTTTTGCTTCATATTCAAGAAATCATTGTCAAATTCAGACTCATGGTGCTTTTTTTTTTACGATCGTCTCCAAGGAATTTTATGGTTTTATGCCTCACATTTGGTTTTTAAGTTATTTGAATTAAGGCTTAAAATAAGGATATGGTGTGAAAGAAGAATGCAACTTTATTATTTTGCAAGTGAACATCCAATTCATTCAATGCCACTTATTAAAGAGACGGTCCTTTTCCTTCTTGAGTGATCTAAACAACTTGGTAAAAAATCATTTGACCATATACATTAGGTTATATTTCTGGGCTCTCTATTCTACTCCACTGGTTTACTTTTTCTTTCTACCAGTTCCACACAGCCTATGATGACTTTCTAATGCATACTGAAACCAGGAAATGTGATTTCTCCAAAGTTGTTCTTTCATTTCAAAATTGCCTTGGCTATTCAGAGTCCTGTGAGAATCCATTTGACTTTTAGATGTAATTTGTCTGTTTCTGCAAAATATGCTATTGATATTTTGGAACTGTGTTGAATCTTTATGATACCTTTTTAGCATGAATGTTTTAATAATACGTAAGTGTTTTAAAAAATAAGAACCATTTTTCAATCCATGAACTCAAAATAGATTTCCATTTATAAATTTTAGCTTCCTTTTAAAATATTTTCTTTGCAGAAGTTTTCCCTCCTTGGTTAGGTTTATATTTAAAATTTTTATACTTTTTTATATTATTGAATTGGGCTTCTTAAATTTTATTTTTGATGTTTTTCATGGCAAATGTTTCATACAACTGATTTTTGTCTGTTTTTTTTTGGTCCTATAATTTTGTTGTATTTGCTTATTCACCCTTAGTTTTATTTTTATTATTTTAGTTAGAAACTCCACCATAAAGAATGATAAAATTATGGCATTTGCAGGCAAATGGATGAAATTGGAGAATATCATGCTAAGTGAGATAAGCCAATCTCAAAAAACCAAAAGACGAATGATCTCGCTGATAAGTGGATGATGACACATAATGGGGGGTGGGAGGGGTTAGTGTTAGGGTTAGGGTTAGGGTTAAGGAGGGTGGCAAGAATGGAGGAAGGAAGGACTGTATAGAGGGAAAAGAGGGGTGGGAGGGGTGGGAAGGGTGGGGGGGAAGGAAAAAAATGGCAGAATGAATCAAACAACGTTACCCTATGTAAATTTATGATTATACAAATGGTATGCCTTTACTCCATGTACAGAGAAACAACATGTATCCCATTTGTTTACAATAAAAAAAAGAAACTTCAAAGTTCTCCATATAAAAGATAATACCACTTGTAAAAATAAATAACTTTGCCTTGTACTTGGTTATATTTTAATAATTTTTCTTAGCCAATAGCTTTAGCTAGAACTTCCATTACAATGTTGAAGGAAACGATAAAATTTGGTATTCTTGCTTTTCCCTGATTTTAGCAAAAAGTTTTCAGATTTTACTATTGATTATAACTGTGAATTTTCCATCTATGGATTTATTATGTTCCAGTAATTTCATATCATAACATATTTATTGAGTGTTTTGGTCATGAAAGATGGTTGAATTTTGTGAAATATATTACCTGCATCTATTGAAGTGACCAATGAATCGGTTTGAACTCTCATTCTTTCATTGAGGTGTATTATATTGATTGTTTTAATATGTGAAAATCATTCTTATGAACTGGGGATACAACTCAGTGGTGGAGTGATTGCCTCACATGCATAAGGCACTGGATTCAATCCTCAGCACCACATAAAAATAAATAAAATAAAGATATTGTGTCCATCTACAACCAAAAACATTTTTAAAAACATTCTCATATTCCAGGAATAAATCACATTAGATCATGGTTTATGACTCTTAAAACTTATGATTGAATTTGATTGGTTTGTATTTTGTTAACACATTTTACATTTCTGTTCATTAGGGATATTGGTTTATAGTTTTCATTCATTTTTTTGTGTAACTTATAGTGAATTTTAGTATCAAAATAATTCCAGATTTATAAAATGAATTTATAAAATATTCCTTCTTCTTCAATATTTTTTTCAACATTTTTATTGGTGCAATGCTTAATTGTGGGATTTGCTGTTAGTACATACACACAATATAACAACATAATTTGGCCAGCACTTCTCCCCATTTGTCCCCTTCTCCCACCCCCTGGTTTTGTTATTTTTTAAAATTTCTTTTCAGTTGTAGATGGACACAATACCTGCACTAAAAATAACACCTGTGAATCAACCATAGAATGGTAGACCTTAATTTTGTCGAGCTAAATTACAGTCTTTTTAAAAAATATTTTTAGTTGTAGATGGATGCAATACCTTTATTTTATTTATTTTTATGTGGTGCTCAGGATATAACCCAGTGCCTCACGCATGCTAGGCAAGCACTCTATCACTGAGCTACAGCCCCAGGTCCTCGCTTCTTTATTCTACTGATCTACCTTTGCTTTCAATGAGATCCTCCCCCACTTTTCTTTTCCTTTTTCCTCTCTAGCTTCCCACATATGGGAGAAAACATATGACTCTTGACCTATTTTGGTTTATTTCCCTTAACATAATGGTCTCATGTTCCATTCATTTTCCTGCAGATGACATAATTTTGGTTTTCTTTATGACTGAATAAAATTCCATTGTGTATATATGCCATATTAAATTCATCTGTTCAGCTGTTGATGGACAGCTAGGCTGGTTCCATAGTCTTGAAAGAATATGAAAAGGAAAGGTATTAATTATTTAAATGTTTGGCAAATTCTATAGTGAAACGCTCTAGTCCTGGACTTTTTAAAAAAAATTCAAAACAAGATGTTGGGTAATGATTCAGTTTTAATCTTTTGTATTCAGAAATATAGTTGTATCATTGCCACTGTTGAAAGAAATTATTTCCCTATTTTATCAACTATTCCACCTGCCAACACCAAGTGTACCTATATGTATATATTTAATTTTGAACTCTAAATTCAATTTCTTTAAATATTTGGTAGAACTACAAATGCCTTACAGTCTTCCCCCTAATTTTTCTCCAGTATACCCTTATTTTGTATTTAGCGATATTTTGATGTGATACATTTTCATACCCTTATAGTTTCCCTAACTTTCTGAGTATGGAGTTTTTTGGAAGATTCAATTACTTTACTAGTTATAGGTCTAATCTGAATTTTTACTTCCTGAATCAGTTCAGATAATTTGTGTCATTCTAGGAAATTGTCTATTTCATCTATGTCATTTAATTCATAGACATTTAATGTTGGTAACACTGTCTTATAATTCATTTATACTTTTAAGGTCACTAGCAAAGCACCCACTTTTGCATATTCTCTTTTGTCTTTGTAAATCTAATTAAAATTTTGTCAATTTTGTTAATCTTCTTCAACATCCACCTTTAGGTTTTGTTTATATTCTCTACTCTTATGTTCTGTAACTTATTTATCTCTGCTCTAATCTATATAATTTCCTGCCCTCTTCTAACTTGGGCCTTAGTTTGCTCTCTTTAATTTTAAAGTACATAGAAATATGAAGTTACGTTGATTATTTGAAATTTTCCTTTTTAATTAGTAGAATAATTGCAGTGGTTTATAGATTCTCTTAGTTTATAAATTAGTTTATAAATTCTCTTCTGCATCTTATACATTTGGATATGTTGTCCTTTTATTTTCTTTCATTTCAAGATATATGTTAATTCCACTAATGATTTAAGATTATGCTGTTTTTTTTGTAAAATTCCAGTTTTCTTTTGCTGTTCATTGCTAGTTCCATTCCACTGTGATAAGTACATATATGATTTTGATTTCTATCTTTTAATTTATAAGAATTTATTTTGTGTCCTACAATGTAATCTATTCTGAATAATTTTCCATGTGCACAAGGAAAGATATGCACTTTTTGTTTCTGAGTGGATTTTTCTGTATATGTCCACATAGTTCAATTTTTTGTGGTATTAATTCCTCTGTTATTGATCTTCTACTTGTTTTATTTATTATTGAAAGTATGATATTGAAGTTTTCGACTATTACTGATATTTATTTCTCCCTTCAATTCTCTCAATATTTGCTTTATATATTTAGGACTGCTGATATTTTATCTGCATGTGTTTATGATTGTCATACCTTTATGGTGAATTACTACTTTTATCAACATATAATGCTTTCTCTTGCCCCTTGCAACAGTTCATGTCTTAAAGTCTGTATTTTCCAATATTATATAGCTATATTATTTTCCTTTTATTACTATTTTACATGGAACATCATTTACACCTGTAAAGCCATATCTTTGATACTAAATATAATATTTTGTAGACAAAAAATGACTAGATATTGTATTCTGCTTGCCCTTCCTATCCATATTTTTAAGACTTCAGTTCATTTGCATTTAAATTATGTATCAATAAGGAAAGATTAATTAATGTTTTATAGTTTTCTACCTAATTTCCTCTAGTACTGCCTTATTTGTTATTTAGTTATTTTTGAACATGCCATATTTTCCCTTATAATATCCTTTCATGTATATAAATATTTTCTTTCATTATCATGGATATTACACTTACTATCCTAAAGCTATAACAATCTAATTTGTATCGATGCACATGTAACTTTGGTAGCTATAAAAACACTGCTTCTATAGACCTCTGTCTCACCTTATGTCATTGTCACAATTTATATCTGTAAATATTGGTAGTATGAAAACATTTATTATCATTATTATGTATTTTTAATTGAACTCATGTAAGGAAATAAATTGGTATTAACATCTAAATATAAAATAATTATTTTACCTGCTGATAAATTGACCTTGTCGAGATCTCTTTAATTTTTCATGTGTCTTCAAGTTAATGTTCTTTTACTTCAACTCAAAAGACACTCCTGTATTTGTTATAAGGCAGATCAGTGGTAGTAAATTCTTAAGCAAGTATTTATTTATCTGAGAATGTCTACATTTTTCACTCACACTTGAAGGTCAATTTTACTGATATGGAATTCTGGGTTGGCATTTTTCAGCACTTTAATTATGTTATTCTCTTGTCTTTTAGCTTCTCTGATTTCAGTTGAGCAATAATTTTTCTCTTACTGCTTTCATCATTCTTTGTCCTTTGACTTTAACCATTTATTTAAAATGTATTAGAATATCATCTCTTTAGATTGACCTTACTTTGAGTTTATTGCTTCTTGGGTTTATGTGCCTATGTCTTTAGATATTTTGAGAAGTTTTCAGCCATTGATTCTTCAAGTATTCTTTCTACCCTTTTAAACGTCCCCTGCTTCTGCAAATTCCATGATGTATATATTTCTTCAATGAATGATGCCCCACAGTTTCTATTTACTGTTTTTCATTCATTTACTTACTCTGTATTTCCCTTTTTTGTCGACTCTTTTTTTACACTGTATTCCCGAAATTCAGTAAGTCTAATTGTCCTGTCTTCAAGATTTCTGATTTTTTCTTCTGCCTGCTCAAATCTTTTGATGAACTCAATTGAGTTTTCATTTCATTCTGTTTACTTTTCTTGTCTTTTTAAAAAATAAATTATGTTTAATAATATCTGATTGTTTTCATTAATTTCCTGATTTCCTTTAATTCCATGTCCTTTGTTTAGTTATTTATTTATTTTTTATGGGGGAAAGATGGGATTGGGGAAACTTTGTATACATTTAAGATAATTGTTTTAATTTTTTTCTACTAAATGCAAAGACTAAGAATAGTTTTCATAAACTTCTTTCATTCCTTTATATAAGATATACTTATCTGTTACTTCTTATGACATAATTTTGGGTCAAAAATATACATTTTGATATTCTAATGTAGAAACTCTGGTGGTGAAATTCTCCTTTACCAGAATTTACTTTGTTGTTCTTCACTTATCATTCTGGTTGCTACTGCTCTATGTTGTAGAATTATGTTTTTATGCTTTTCCAAAATCTTTACAAAACTATTTTTGGTCATGTGCAATCAACGATGTGTATCTTATAAGTTCATGTTTAGCTAATGTTCTGACAGAGATTTCCTTGAATTTGAAGAGCTGAAAAAAAAAGGAATGAAATAAAAGACAATAAAATCAAACACCTTCCTAATGTTTGCAGATTCATTCTACTTGGGATATTCTCTCAACAAACTTAATTAGTCTTAAACTGAATTGTATTTCTGGACCAGTTGTCTTTCCCTCCTGGTATCTATGATTTTCCAGTTCACCTGGAAGCACTTTTCAGCAATCTCTTCCAAGATCAGAGATTAACATCTTACATCAGTCTTTCAAAAATATCTGAACCCTATGTACACATATGATTACACAAATTATATGACTCTACTCTTCATGTACAACCAGAGAAACAAGATGTATCCCATTTGTGAACAATGAATCAAAACAAATAAATTATTTAAAAATCTGAGATGTATTATAATAGACGTAAGGGATAATTTGCAAATAATGTCTGCTTTGATCCCTCTAGAAACAGAGTAAAGCATCATACTAGCAAAACAGGTAGGTGTTTCATTATAACTTTCACTGCTTTTATATTGCCATTACACAAGGCTAGGAATGTGGCAAGGGCAAGTAAAAAATGCCACAATATTTGTGTAACATTTTCAAGTTTCCCTTTTTTTAATTCAGTGTTCATTTCATTTGTGTAAAACTTTAATTATTTTCTAGAGTTCTGGCAATGTTATTTTTGATATTTACTGCTAGACTTTCTAAGTTTCTTTGGTGGGATGAGAATATTCAAGTGTCTACTCTACCACTTTATTGACATCAGTCTTCTGCATAATTTTGATTTCAGCCTCAGTTTTCCATGTTTAAACAAACCATACCAAACAAAATCAAAAATTTTCACCATAGTAGACAAAATATGGTCACGTTTTTGTGACTCATGTGCATATTTTGGGGGGCATGATGAAGACTTCATTTTAATTAAATTATTTTCTCAATTAGAAACTTGAAAATGATTAATTGTTTCTTGTCACTAACAATTTAAATTTCTGATAATTTAAATCATTATGAGTGTTAGAAAATTTATAAACTATAGGCAAGTATTTCATCACGGAGCATTTATGCAAAAAATCGTTTGTAAAAATTCAAACTAAAGCCAGGCACAGTGACTCAAACCTGTAATCCCAGGGGCTCAAAGGGCTGAGGCAGGAGAATCTCAAGTTCAAAGCCAGTCTCAGCAAAAGTGAGGAGTTAAGCCAACTCAGTGAGACCCTGTCTCTAAATAAAAATCAAAAAAGGGCTGGGGATATGGTTCTTTGGTTGAATGCCTCTGAGTTCAATCCCCAGTACCAAAAAAAAAATTTCAAACCAAAATCATTCATGTGCATATTATACGTGAAGCACTATGTAAAATGCTTCAGATGCTTTATCACTCATCTTTTATATAATTTTAACTAACATATCACATTGGTATATATTTATGGAATGTAGTATAATAATTTGATATGCATATACAATGTATCATCTGAAGTCTTTATCATTTTTATGTTTTGAAACCTTCAAATTCTTCTCCTCTAGTATATCATAAATTGTCATAGGTTATATTTACCTTAGTATGTTACAGAGTAATAGAACTCATTCCTTCTATCTTACTATATTTTGATACCTGTTATGTAAAATGTCTCTATTCCCTCTGTACCCCATATTTCATGCTTATTACAGCACTATTCACAATAACCAAGATATGGAAGAAGTGTAGATTCCCATTAATAGATGAATAGATAAGAAGATGTGGTACATATACACAATGGAATACTATTCATCCTCCCCAAAGACATCCTACCATTTGTGACAGCAGATGAACCTAATGAATGTTATGTTAAATAAGTCAGAACCAGAAAGACAAATACCCTATGATTTCTAATATGATCAAATATAAAAATGTCAAATTCATAGAAGAAAGTAAAATAGTAGTTACCAAAGAATGGGAAAGTGGTAGTTTGGGGATATGTTGATAAAAGGATTCAAAATTTCAGTTATATAGAAATAAAGTTTTCAGGAGATCTATTGTAAAATGTGATGACTATAGCTAACAACAATATATTAATATTTTGATAATTATTAATAGAGTATATTTTAAGTGTTCTCTGAGAAATGACAAGTATATGAGTTAGAGAATATAATTGCCTCAACTGAGCAATTATCTAAATCCTTTCATGATAAACAAAAGTTAAAAGAATTTACAAATAGAAAGCCTGAGCTACAGAATGTTCTAAACAAAATATTCCATGAGGAGGAAATGAAAAACAACAATGTAGGTCAGCAAAGGGAGGAACTACCTTAAAGGAAAAACCAATCAAAGGAGAAACTAAGTCAAGTTAAAAACAGAAATAAGTCCAAATGACTGGGAATACAAATCATATCTCAATAATAACCCTGAATGTTAATGACCTGAACCCATCAATCGAAAGACATAGGCTGGCAGATTGAATTAAAAAGAAAGATCCAACAATATGCTGCCTGCAAGAGACTAATCTCATAGAAAAAGACATCTACAGACTAAAGGTGAAAGGATGGAAAAAAAAAAAAAAACACACACATGGACTCAGTAAAAATGACAGAGTATCCATCCTTGTATCAGATAACGTGGACTTCAAGCCAAAGTTAGTCAGAAGGGATAAAGAAGGACATTTCATACTGCTTAAGGGAAGCATAAATCAGCAAAATATAACAATCATAAACATCTATGCCCCGAACATTGGCTCATCCACGTACGTCAAACAAATCCTTCTCAATTCCATAAATCAAATAGACAACAACACAATAATACTAGGTGATTTTAACACACCTCTTTCACCACTGGACAGATCCTCCAAACAAAAATTGAACAAAGAAACCATAGATCTCAAAAACACAATCAATAAATTAGACTTAATGGACATTTATAGAATATACCATCCAACAAAGAGTGAATACACTTTCTTCTCAGCAGCACATGGATCCTTCTCTAAATAGACCATATATTATGCCACAAAGCTACTGTTAGCAAACACAAGAAGATAGAGATAATACCTTGTATTCTATCACATCATAATGGATTGAAATTAGAAAGAGATGACAGAGTAAAAAACAGAAACTACTCCATCACCTGGAGATTAAATAATATGTTATTGTATGATGAATGCATACAGAAGATATCAGGAGGGAAATTAAAAACTCCTAGAGGTAAATGAGAACAAAGAAACATCATATCAAAATCTCTGGAACATTATGAAAGCAGTTCTTAGAGGAAATTTATTTCATGGAGCACATTCAATAAAAGAAGAAAAAATCAACAAATAAACGACCTAACACCACGACTCAAAGTCCTAGAAAAAGAAGAACAGAACAAGACCAAACATAGTAGAAGACAGGAAATAGTTAAAATCAGAGCTGAAATCAACGAAATTGAACAAAAGAGACAATCAAAAAAATTGACAAAATAAATAGTTGGTTCTTTGAAAAAAATAAACAAAATTGATAAACGCTTAGCCACACTAACAAAGAGAAGGAGAGAGAAAACCCAAATTACTAAAATTTGGAATGAACAAGAAAATATCACAACAGACATGAATGAAATACAAAACATAATTACAAGCTATTTTGAAAATCTATAATCCAACAAAATAGAAAATTTCGAAGACATCAACAGGTTTCTAGAGACATATGAATTACCTAAACTGAACGAGGAGGACACACACAATTTAAATAGATCAATTTCAAGTAATGAAATAGAAGAAGTCATCAAAAGCCTACCAACAAAGAAATGTTCGGGACCAGATGGGTTCTGCACCGTGTTCTACAAAACCTTTAAAGAAGAGCTCATTCCAATACTTTTCAAAGTATTTCATGAAATAGAAGAGGAGGGAACCCTCCCAAACTCATTCTATGAAGCCAATATTACCCTGATACCTAAACCAGACAGAGACATATCGAGGAAAGAAAATTTCAAACCAATATCCTTAATGAACATTGATGCAAAAATTCTCAACAAAATCTTAGCAAATCGCATACAAAAATATATTTAAAAAAATAGTGCACCACGATCAAGTGGGTTTTATCCCAGGGATGCAAGGTTGGTTCAACATCTGGAAATCAATAAATGTAATTC
Source organism: Sciurus carolinensis (assembly GCF_902686445.1). Lineage (NCBI taxonomy): Eukaryota > Metazoa > Chordata > Mammalia > Rodentia > Sciuridae > Sciurus > Sciurus carolinensis. The sequence continues at coordinate 106,701,204 of NC_062232.1, read as the reverse complement.
ACCATATCAATAGACTTAAAGTCAAGAGTCACATGATTATTTCGATAGATGCAGGAAAAGCATTTGATAAAATATAGCATCCCTTCATGCTCAAAACACTGGACAAAGTAGACATAGTGGGAACATTCCTTAACATTGTAAAGGACATCTATACTAAGTCCATGGTCAATATCATTCTAAATGGTGCAAAACTGAAACCATTCCCCCTAAAAACAGGAACAAGGCAGGAATGCTCTCTTTCACCACTTATATTCAACATTGTCCTCAAAACTCTAGCCAGAACATTTAGACAGACCAAGGAAATTAAAGGGATATGAATAGGAAAAGAAGAACTCAAACTATCCCTATTTGCTGATTACATGATTATATATTTAGAGGAATCAGAAAATTCCACCAGAAAACTTTTAGAACTCATAAGTGAATTCAGTAAAGTAGCAAGATATAAGATTAATGCTCATAAATCCAATGCATTTTTATACATAAGTGATGAATCTTCAGAAAGAGAAATTAGGAAAACTACCCCATTCACAGTAGCCTCGAAAAAAATACAATACTTGGGAATCAATCTAACAAAAAGGTGAAAGACCTCTACAATGAGAACTACAAAACACTAAAGAAAGAAATTAAAGAAAACCTTAGAAGATGGAAAGATCTCCCATGTTCTTAGATAGGCACAACTAATATTATCAAAATGGCCATACTACCAAAAGTGCTAACAGATTCAATGCAATTCCAATTAAAATCCCAATTGCGTACCTTACAGAAATAGAGCAAGCAATCATGAAATTCATCCAGAAGAATAAGAAACCCAGAACAGCTAAAGCAATCATTAGCAGGAAGAGCGAAGCAGGGGGTATTGCAATACCAGATCTTCAACTCTACTACAAAGCAATAGTAACAAAAACGGCATGGTATTGGCACCAAAATAGAAAGGCAGATCAATGGTACAGAATAGAGGACACTGACACGAACCCAAATAAATACAATTTTCTCATACTAGACAAAGATGCCAAAAATATGCAAAAGAGAAAAGATAGCCTCTCCAACAAATGGTGCTTGGAAATTTGGAAATCAATATGCAACAGAATGAAACTAAACCCCTATCTCTCACCCTGCACAAAAATCAACTCACAATGGATCAAGGACCTTGAAATCAGACCAGAGACCCTGCATCTTATAGAAGAAAAAGTAGGTCCAAATCTTCAACATGTTGGCTCAGGATCAGACTTCCTTAACATGACTCCCATAGCACAAGAAATAAAAGCAAGAATCAACAACTGGGAGAGGTTCAAACTAAATAGCTTTCTCTCAGCAAAGGAAACTGTGAGCAATATGAAGAGAGAGCCTACAGAGTGGGAGAATATCTTTGCCACTCATACTTCAGATAGAGCACTAATTTCCAGAATATAAAATGGATTCTAAAAACTCTATACCAAGAATATAAATAACCCAATCAACAAATGGGCTAAGGAAATGAACAGACACTTCACAGAAGATGATCTACAACAATCAGCAAACATATGAAAAAATGTTCACCATCTTTAGTAATAAGAGAAATGCAAATCAAAACTACCCTAAGATTCCATCTCACCCCAATTAGAATGGCGATTATCAGGAATACAAGCAACAATAGGTGTTGGAGAGGATGTGGGGAAAAAGGTACACTCATACATTGCTGGTGGGGTTGCAAATTAGTGCAGCCACTCTGGAAAGCAGTGTGGACATTCCTTAGAAAACTTGGGATGGACCCACCATTTGACCCAGCTATCCCACTCCTCGTCCTATACCCAAAGGAGTTAAAATCATCGTACTACAGAGATACAGCCACATCAATGTTCATAGCTGCTCAATTCACTATAACCAGATTGTGGAACCAACCTAGATGCCCCTCAATTAATGAATGGATAAAGAAACTGTGGTATATATATATATATATATATATATATATATATATATACACACACACATAGGAGGGAATATTACTCAGCTATAAATAATAATAAAATTATGGCATTTGCAGGCAAATGGATGCAGTTGGAGAATATCATGCTAAGTGAGATAAACCAATCTCAAAAAACCAAAGGACGAATCATCTCACTGATAAGAGGATGATGACACATATAGGGGGTGGGAAGGGGGCAAGAATGGAGGAAGGAGGGACTCTATAGAGTGATAAGAGAGGTGGGAGTGGTGGTGGGGAGAAAAAAAATAACAATGAATCAATGACTTTCCTGCAAAGCAAAGTAGATGACCTGATACCTTTACTGATATTACTATTAAATATTTAATAAAGAATTAAGTCAAATCCTGCTCAAACTCTTCCAAAACATTTTGGTGGGAACATTAATGATCTCCATTTATAAGACCAAAATTATCCAGAGCCAAAGTCAGAAACTGAACCCACAAGCAAGGATGCTTGCATGTCAGTATCCCTGATGAACAAAAAACAAAATTCTCCAGCAAAATTCTAGCAAAATACATTATACATCATATTAAAAAAATTAGTCTCTCATCAACTGGGATTTATCCCAGAATGCAAGGCTGATTCAACATGGCAAATCAATAAATGTGATACAACACATTAACAAAATGAAAGACAAAAATCATATGATCATCTAAATGACAGTGAAAATCACTAAAAAAATCAATAACCTGTCCTGATTTTTAAAAATGAACAAAATATGTACAGAAGAAATGTACACAATATAATGAATTCCATGTATAATAAGTCCACTGTTAACATCATACTCAATGGTTAAGAGCTGAAAGCTTTACGTCTATAATAAGGAATATTATAATGTTGCCCATTCCCATTATTTCTACACAACAGTGTTGGAAGACTTAGAGATATTAGCAAGGGAATAAATGATGGACATTTAAATTGGAAAGGAGATGGAGAATTACTTCTATTTGTATATGATATATCCCCATATATAGAAAACTCTAAAGAGTCCACCAAAAGAAAAAAAAAACCTCAGAACTAAAACCAACTCAAGAAAGTTGTAGGAACAAATATCAATACACAAAAGTCAACTGCATTCAATGAACATAAAAAAAGTTGTATTTCTGTATAGTAACAACAAACTACCCCAAATTAAGAAAAATCCATTTATAATACCATAATATAGTTTGATATTTAATAATAAATCTCATCAAAAGGTTAAATAACTTTAAATTGAAAAATGTGAAACCTCAAGAGAAATTTTAAAATCAATACAAACCAAAGACATATACAGATTCAATGCCATCTCCATCAAAATTCCAATAGCATTTTTCAAAGGAGTAGAACAACAATCTTAAAACTTACAGGGAACCAAATAGGCCCCAAGTTGCTACAACAATCTTGAGCAAAATGAACAAACCTGAAGGCATAACCTCCCTGATTTCAAAATATTCAACAAATCTGTAGTATCTCTCTATCTATCCATCTATATCTACACATATATAAATGTATATAGACATCTATGTGGATATAAATATATGTATACATATTTTATACATATATATATATAGAGAGAGAAGTGGAACAGAGTATAAAGTGTAGAAATAAATAATATATTTATGGCTAATTTATCTTCAACAATATTACCAAGAGCATTGTTATAGTCAACTATTTTGCCACTGTGACGAAAAGACCCAACCAACAAAATTATAGAAGAGGAAATGTTAATTTGAGGGCTCGTGGTTTCAGAGGTCATACCTCATCGAAGGCTGGTTCCATTCCTCAGGGCTGGAGATGAAGCAGAACATCATGATGAGAGGGAAGCAGTTCACGTGATGATCAGAAAGCAGAGAGAAACTCCACTACACAATGACAAAATATATATATACCCCATAGTCACGCCCCAATGAACTACTTCATCAGTGACACACCACCTGCCTCCAGTTACCACTCAGTTAATCCCATCAGTGATTAATTCACTAATTAGGTTAAGGCTCTCATAATGCAATCATTTCTCCTCCAAACCTTCATACATTGTCTCACATGTGAGCTTCTGGGGGACACCTCAATTTCAAACCATAACAAGCACACAATGAAGACCATTTTTCTTCAATAAATACTTTTGGGAAAACTGTATATTCATATGCAATAGAATAAAATTGGACACTTATGTCACATAATATTCAAAGTCAGTTCAAAAGGAATTAAAAATTTAACATCAGTCCTGAAACCATAAAAGTAGTAGAAGAAAACCTCAGGAAAATGCTCCCCAGCATTGGTCTGGGCAATGATTATTTCAGACAAGATTCCAAAAGCATTAGTACCAAAATCAAAAGTAGATAAACGGGGTTACATGAAACTAAAATATTTCTGTGAAGCAAAGGAAACAATATAGTGAAGAGACAACCTACAGATTGAGGAAACTATTTGCAAACCATTTATTAAATAAGGGAATAAACTTATAAAGAATTCTATCACAACTCAAATAAAATTGGCAAATTATCTGAACAGACATTTCTGAAGACATAAAAATCATCAAAAGGTATATGAAATAATACTAAGTATCAATAGTCATCAGAGAAATGCAAATCAAAACTGAAATGAATAATCACATCAAATCTAGTAGGATCGTCATTATCAAAAAGACAAAATATAACAAGTTTTTTGGAGGTAAAAATTATCCCTTTTGATATAATGCTTCTGATGAAATAAATTTATACAATCATTATAGAAACCATTGTGGAGGTTTCTGCAAAAATATAAAATAGTAGTCCCATATGACTCAGCAATCCTACTGCTGGATACATATCCAAATGAAATGCAATCAGTGTGTTAAAGACACATCTGCACTCCCATGCTTATGGTAGCATTATTCACAATAGATAAAATATGTCATCAGTCTATGTATCCATTAACAGGTGAATTTTAAAGAAAATATGGTAGATATGTATGATGGAATATTATTTAACTTTAAAAATGAGATGCTATTATTTGTTGTTAGGTCGGAATTTGGGCGACTCTAGGAGAGAGAGCAGAGCAACTGAGACCAAAGGCAGCGCGACAAACGGTGATCCATCAAACAAACAAGAAAACTCCACTGACCCTTAACTCCACCTGTTGACCCTTAACTCCACTGACCCTTAACTCTACCTGTCCCGACCCGCGGGACATCAACGCAGGATGGCAAACCTAAGAGAGAAGGAATGAAGGGACAAGAGACACAGGGAGTGACAGCAAGACAGGAATTCTGATCAAGCTGCAAATTTTTATTGTTCTCAAGGGTATTTATGCTGAGGGAATGAGGGGTATGATGAGACACAGGCTGGTTGGCTGTGTTTTTCTTTTGGGCTCCTGATAAGGTGCAAGTTCACGCAGGCGGGAAGGTGAAATCCCGGAAGAGAAGCGGGGGCGGGCCATAGGCAAAACTATCAGCCGGGAGTGGGGAGGGGGCGCGTTCCGGGAATCCATCAGCCTTCAGCTGCAGGGTGCCTGAGTCAGCTGCAGGGTGTTTGTGCAGGGGAGGCAACCGCAAAATGCTCCCTGGGCTGCTGCTTATCATAAAGGTCAGAACGTCCTCAGAATGAGAACTTCTTCTTGGTCCCTGACATTTCCCCCTTTCTTATATAAAATTATTGACCATATTCTGAGAGCCATATTTTAAAGGGGTGATAAAGGCTATGTGGCGAGGCATGGGCGTGACTTGCCCGTACAGGTACAGCGCTGGAGTGACAATCCCTCGGGAACTGCGCCTGTCTTAGGTTGTCCGTGACAGAGCAACATCCTTACCCGTCATTGGATAATGAGGCTCTAGCCCTCATTTCCTGTCTTAGGTTGGTATGAGCTCTCACGAATCTTACCCGTCACTGGCTGTCCAGTTCAGCTCACAGGGGTGATGGTCTTTTAAGATCACCATCACGATCCATCATCTCCAGTCGATGGTAATGAACCTGAATAGGTTTTGCCAGTATAGCCTCAATATGAGCTCTAAGAAAAGCCATGATCTTGTTGAGTATCAAAGGACCTATAGATATGATAAGCAGCAAGCAAAGGAGGGGACCTTAGCAGGGTCCTCAAGTCTTGCATGGCTGTGGGAGAGCAGTGAACAGGCAGCCATTATCCAGAAAAGCAATGGTGTGCAGTCACAGGGTTTGCCATTCAGGGGATTTTTCGCATAGATTGTCGGCTGCATCTGTAAGAGAGGAAGATTCATCCTCAGGGGGAAGGTTTCCATCCCTGGGTTGTGGTAAATCATTGACCTGTTTGACCAGGCGTTCTGTTAACCATCTTGGGGCTGCTTGTTCTTGATCTAATAACAATTGTTAAGATCATAGGTATTAGGTGCAGCGATTAACAAATCATCCATATAATGTAATATATAAACTTGTGGCCACCGCTCTCTCACAGGGTCTTACTGCTTGAGCAACATATTTTTGGCAAAGACTAGGGCTGTTAGCCATACCCTGGGGAAGGACCTTCCAGTGAAATCTCTGCATAGGGCCCTGAAAATTGATGCGGGGGAGGCTGAAAGCAAAATAGGGTCTGTCATCAGGATGTAAAGGAATAGTAAAAAAGCAATCTTTTAAGTCAATGACCATTTTATAATAGTCCCTAGGAATAGCTACCGGTGTAGGGATGCCTGGCTGTAGTGCCCCCATCGGGCGCATAACCTTATTGATAGCGCGCAAATCCTGTAAAAGGCGCCATTTGCCTGATTTCTTCTTAATAACAAAAATAGGAGTGTTCCAGGGTGAGGTTGAGGGTTCCACATGGCCGGCTGTCAACTGTTCCTGTACTAACATGGAGGCAGCCTCTAATTTTTCTTGGGTAAGGGGCCACTGATCCACCCACACAGGAGTTTGAGTTTCCCAAATAATTTTGTCTGCATGGGGTACAGGAGGGTCAGGGACCGACACTAAAAATCCAAATACCCAAGTCCAAATTTGTCTGTTTTTTGTATGGGCTGTACAGGCTCAACCTGTCCTTGTCCTAGCCTCCCAAGGCCTGTACCAGGGATAAAGCCCATACGAAGCATTTGATGAGTGACTAAAGAGTCGGGACTAGCAAGAATAACTTTCATTTGGCTTAGAATGTCTCGTCCCCAAAGGTTGACAGGGAGATCAGGAACAACGAAGGGGGTAACAGTTCCTTTATTTCCTGTGTTATCTTTTGTGTCAGTCCAATTGAGCACCCTGGAGCTAACTAAGGGGTTTTTTGATTGCCCTATTCCTTTAAGGTCAGTTAGTGATGAGGTGAGGGGCCATTCTGATGGCCAATATTTTTGAGAAATAACTGTGGCATCCGCACCAGTATCTAGGATCCCTTGGAATTTCTTTCCTTCAATAAATAAGGTAAGAGTGGGTCTTTTGTGGGAGATAGGTTGGACCCAATACACATCAGAGGAACCTAAAGAGGCCCTGTTTCGTGGTGAACTTTGGGCAGCGGGAGTGTTTCCTGAATTGAGGGGAAGGAGTATTAATTGTGCAATTCTTGTTCCTGCAGGGATGGCCGCTATTCCGTTAATAGCTGTGGCCAGTATTTTAATTTCTCCAGTATAATCATTATCAATGATGCCAGGGAAGACCTGAACACCTTGTAAGGTGGTAGAAGCTCTCCCAAGAATAAGAGCACACATATGAGGTGGAGGGGGGCCTACAACCCCAGTGGGTATTATTTGGGGTCCTTGCATAGAGTCTAATATTGTATTGGTGGAGGCACAGAGGTCCAATCCTGCGCTGCCTGGGGTAGCGCGACGGAGGGAGGTGTTTGTGGAGAAGGACAGGGGGCCTGGATTGGGTTGGGAGTCTGAGAGGGAACAAACCTTATTGCCCCTGGGTTTGCTCTGGGGGCGGTCGGGGCCAGGGGCTGGCCCCGAGAGGAGTTTCCCGGGAAGTTAGAGGGAATAGGCTGTCCAAGGGCATTGATCTTGGATCTACATTCCTTGGCCCAGTGGCAACCTTTACCACATTTAGGGCAAAGGGTGAGCGGAGGTGGTTTAGCCCCTGTTTGAGGAGATATGGGTCCTTGACCCAGTCTCCCTGTTGGGCACTCTCGCGCAAAATGGCCAGGTTGTTTGCAAGTAAAGCAAGTACGTGGGCCAGGGTTGTGAAGGGCCTTGGTGAAGGCGGCGCCAATAGCGAGACCCATGGCATGGGCCATTCCCACCCCGGCACACAGCCTAATGAAGTCAGAAAGGTCCCCTTTATCTTTATGGGGCCGAAGAACATCTTGACATATTGGGTTGGCATTTTCAAAGGCAAGATATTTTACAAAGGAGCTCTCGTTTTCACTTGGTCCAAGTAAGCGCTCCGCAGCTAGATTAAGCTGGGCAACAAAGTCACTGTAAGGCTCGTCAGGACCCTGACGAATTTTTGCTAGGGAGGTGGTGGCCGAGCCCTTTTGAGGGAGCCGTCTCCAAGCGTGCAAACCAGCAGTTTGAACCTGTGCTAGGAGCCCAGTAGGGAAGCGCGCCTGTTTAGGGTTAGTATCAAATGGCGCATTACCCACTAGTTTAACATAGGTCCAGGATTTAGAGGAAGCCTTGGTTGAATTTTTTTGAGCAGTTTCCCGACAATATTCCTTAAAATCTGCATTCCATAACAGGAAGTCACCCGCACTGAGGGTGGCTCGGGCCAAAAATTTCCAATCATTAGGGGTGAGCCATTGTGTACTATGGTTCTCTAGCAAGGCCAGTGTATAAGGTGCAGTGGGGCCATACTGTGTACAAGCCTTTTTAAGTCTTTCAAGAAAGCGGAGGCTCAGCCTTTTATAAGAACCAAGGGCTCCACTCTGTCCAGAGGTGGGCTCCTCCTCATCCCCTGATTCCTGGTCCTCCTCTTGTTCCCTCTCTGGTTCTACCTCTTGTTCCTCCCCTGATTCCTCTTCCTGACTTCCTTTTAAATTCTCTGCCTCAGTTTGGGCGGGCTGATCTGCTTGACTGCGAGTGACTGGAAAGGCAAGAACAGGCTGACCACGTGGCTTCACCTTACGAGTATTAAGGGGTTTGGGGCCAGTTTGTGTTAACTCCGTGCCCAAGGCCAGTGAGCGAAGTTCGGCATCAAGGGCTTTTAGTTCTTTTAAAAGTTGGATTTGTTCCCGCCTATGTTGGAGAGACTCACGTAAAGGGGTTAGATTAGGCAAGGGAAGCGGGGAAAAAATGTCTGGGGGGGCAGTAGGTCCCTGAAGGGCCGGAGCACGAAAAGCAGGGGGTGTATAAGTGGGAAGTGGATTTTTAAGAGGTGGCAGGTCTGGAGAATGGTGTTGAGCCGCTGCCTCCTCCAGGGTAGCCTCCTCCTCTGGGGTCACGTCATCATAGGGATTTAAAACCAGATAAATCTTAGGGGGATTTTTAGAGGACTCTTTTGGTAAGGTGGGGTCTGGGAGGGTCCCAGGGTCTGGGAGGGTCCCAGGGTCCTGAGAAGGCTGAGTAGGGGGCATTTGAATACTAATCGAAGGGCATGCCGAGGGGGGGCGAGAGGTGGATTGCATTGCCTGCTCCCCAATTTTTACAAGTTTTAAAGTACCACTGTCAAAGGGTGAACTTTTAAGAATCTCATTAATTAAATTCCAATAAGAAAAGGCAGTGACAGGCACCTTTTGAGGACCAAAAGTCTCATAATAATCTTTGAGGCAGTCTCCTACTCTGAGCCACCTTTTACCATCAATTGACCCCTCGAGGGGAAACCAAGGACACAAATCCTCTATGTATGAAAAGAATGATCTTAAATCCTTTTTCTTAACACGCGCTCCCCGAGTCTTGAGGGCCTCCTTGAGACCCGACAGAAACAAATCATGTGACGAAACTGCTTGTCCCATGGTGTGTCACTCACCTTGCGCCGGCCTCACTCTCCTCCTGGATCTGACTCCCGGTTGCGTTTATCGAGGCGATCCCGAATCCCGCTTGGCCAAGTCTTCCCCGGAGGGCGGCGTTCGCTTCTCTGGCAAAGGTTCCAATCAACCACGTTGGGCGCCAACTGTCCCGACCCGCGGGACATCAACGCAGGATGGCAAACCTAAGAGAGAAGGAATGAAGGGACAAGAGACACAGGGAGTGACAGCAAGACAGGAATTCTGATCAAGCTGCAAATTTTTATTGTTCTCAAGGGTATTTATGCTGAGGGAATGAGGGGTATGATGAGACACAGGCTGGTTGGCTGTGTTTTTCTTTTGGGCTCCTGATAGGGTGCAAGTTCACGCCGGCGGGCCATAGGCAGAACTATCAGCCGGGAGTGGGGAGGGGGCGCGCTCCAGGAATCGGTCAGCCTTCAGCTGCAGGGTGCCTGAGTCAGCTGCAGGGTGTTTGTGCAGGGGAGGCAACCGCAAAATGCTCCCTGGGCTGCTGCTTATCATAAAGGTCAGAACGTCCTCAGAATGAGAACTTCTTCTTGGTCCCTGACATCTACCTGTTGACCCTTAATTCCACTGACACTTAACTTCACTTGTTGAACCTTAACTCCACTGACCTTTAACTCCATCTGCTGACCCTTAACATCCACCTGTCACTCAGCAGGACCCCCGCCCATTCCAGTCTATCAAGACCCTGGGCAGCCAGGGCCTTGTGCGATTTTCTCGGCTCCCCACTCTGACCCCGGGGACTGGGAATTTCGCCCGATGGCCAAATTCTAATAAAATTTGCTTCAGCCGCTTTCTGCCCAATTTTATTTGGCCGTTAACTATGCCCCTGAGCTTACATTTGTGACAACATGAGAGGGAAGCAGGGTGGGGTATGAAAAATGGTGGACTAAGACAGACATCGTTACCCTATGTACATGTATGATTACATGAATGGTGTGAATCTACATTGTGTACAACCATAGAAATGAAAAGTTGTACCCCATTTGTGTACAATTAATCAAAATGCAATCTGTAAAAATTTTTTAAAAATATTAAAAATTGCTATGGTTATTACTACTAAAAAAATGGATGAAACTCAAGGACATAATGTTAAGTGAAATAAGCCAGGCACAGAAAAAACAAATACTGCATGATTTCACTTATATGTGGAAGCTAAAAAGTAGATCTCATAGAAGCAGAAAGTAAATTGGTGGTTGTCCGGAGCTGGGATTTGAGGGGGAAAGGGACAATACTGATTAAACAGCATAAAATTTCAGTTTGCAGGATGTATCAGTCATGAGATCTAATGCACATCATAGTGACAATAGTTAATAATACTGTGGTTGGATAGTAGAAATTTTCTTAAATGCTGTCACAACACAAAAATATATACTAATTATGTAAGAGAAAGGATATATTAATTTGCTCAATTATAGCAATCATGCCACAATATATGTGTGTATGTGTGTGTGTGTGTGTGTGCACACATATACATAAACATCCCGTTATATACTTTATGCACTTTTTTCAATTATACCACACTAAGGCTAGAAAAAAAGGCAGTGTGATTTGGAATGATATTAAAAAATGTAACATTAAGTTATTGATAGTTTTTAGGAGAACATATACAAGTTTGGAACTTTAGCAAAGCTTCATTCTTGTATCTTAGCTTTATTTTAGGTACTAATAACTAAAGGTCAATATATTTGACTCCGCATTAAGCATGAAATTTTATTTTTTGTCAAAAAACATCCAAAAATCTGACCTCATTTCCATTCTCTTTGTTTCAGTACACCATGATGTGGTTCAACACCAGTGTTGTGCATTATTGTGCCTAGGGGTGTACGATACCATTTTCAGATAAAAAATATACTCTACTCCAATGTGGCTACCATCCATACTAAAACCTTGGATATTTTGAAGCATATCCAGAATTAGTGCAACTCTGGACCAACTAATTGACAAGAGCATATAAGATTGAATATAAGATCAAAGAGTAAAATCACATCTATGTGATTTGGTTGCAAATATTTTTCTTTATTTCTTAATAATGATACAAACTATGAAAGTTTGCTTACTTTGGGTATAATTAGCCAAGTGTGTGTACCTCCTTCTTGGTCAAGTACTGCCTGGAAGAGTTTTGTGAAGCAAAATAAATTATCTGATGTCCTTCTTGCTCACAGCATCACTCAAAAGAGTGACTTTACATTCCTTTGAAATTTTGTGATTGCTTTTATATAGCATTTCATGGGGCTTGTGACCAAGTGTCTGGACAGCCTTTGGCCTCTCTGGGGATCATCCTGGAAGTAAAACACAATAACATGCTAAGCTGTCTTCTCACTATTTGGCACATTTCTATCTGGCTGACAAGGCGATTTTTGCATCATATTCTGCCCTTATCCTGCAAAATGCTCACCACTGGACAAACATTGGCAGGGTTTTGACAGCTGTGAGCCAAATACACAGCTCCTGAATAACCTTTTCACAGACAATAGCATTTAGGTCAGTGGTTGCCCTTCCTTACTGATAATTTTTTATACTGGTAGCTAAGGACATATTCAAAAGGCTAATGCTCAGCCAGGCTGTTATTGGGATTCTTTGTCCCTGTTATTCTTACATCTTGTGCCTTTCTATCACATTTTACAGTAAGATACTGGGATTCAGTTCCAGTTCCCAGCAATAGAACTGTTTTCCTTATCTAAGAATATCAAAGAATTATTGCATGATTGATCCACTGTATATTTTTCAATAGTTTGCATTTCAATGATAGGAAAAGTTGAGACTTTTGTATTGCACATAAGTTTTCTGCTTGTTAGGAAAATATGACTTGTTTGATTCTTCTTGTTTTTTTTTCTTCTTAATAATAGTTATTTTGTTATTTTGTTTATTTCTTCATAGTGGCACATTCCTGTAATCTTAGCAACTCTGTAGGCTGAGGCAGGAGGATCGAAATTAAAAGATCAGTCTGGGCAACATAGTGAAGCCTTGTTTTAAAAACAGGTCTTTATTTCTGTAGAGAGGATCTAACTTTAAAAAATGTCCTATAATTTAAAAACCTATAATCCAATTGGTTTAAAAAAAACACCAATGCATGTAGCTATTCAGAAAATTTTAAATTCTTACCATTGGCAGAACATAATGAAAAACAGATTTATTTTTCTTTCAACAGGAAATGTATATATGTATATGACCTTTTATGTTTATACAAAAATGATTGTACCTATAGCTCTGTTTTCATTGTTTTACTGAATGTTAAATGGAATTTCAGATAAAAAAAACATGATACACCAATCACCCATGTTCCTTCCATTCAATATAAAGGAAATACAAAAACTGCATTAATATTTAGGTCCCTTGTCGTGTCACTCAAGCAGTTCATGCCTTTTCTTGCCCACTCAGAGATACACAAAATCATGAATCTTGTATTTATTATTGTTTCCTATTTCTTTTTAACTTTATCACAATTTTCCTTTAAAAGATTCTGATTTTTCATGTTGTTGAAATCTATTTGAAGGAATTATATTGTTTGTTTCTTCCTGTGACTTTTAAAATATTATTTCTTTTTTTTCTTAACATTATGTTAGTGAGGCTGGACATATCGGTGCATGCCTGTAACCCCAGCAGCTCCGGAGGCTAAGGTAGGAGGATTGCAAGCTCAAAGTCAACCTCAGCAACTTATTGAGACCCTTTCTCAAATTAGAAATTAAAAAGGGATGGGAATATGGTTGAGTGGTAAAGCAACCCTGGGTTCAATCACTAGTACCAAAAACAAACAAACAAAACTGTGTTAGTGAGAATTATCAGTTAATATGTACTTATAGTTTATTATATTATTATGCCACAATTTACCCATTTTCACACAGTGGCACATGCCTATAATCCCAGCAGGCTAGGGATGTGGCTCAGTGTTTAAGCACCCCTGGGTTCAATCCCCAGTACAAAAGACAAAAACAAACCCACAATGCAATCTTCTTCAGGGAACTGATATTTGTCTTTTTCTCCACCAATTCACATGTGCCTAAAATAGTGCTTACTGTATAGTAACAACTCAAAAAATTTTTAATATTGAAGAAAAGAACAAATCTGTAGATTATTTTAAGGAGATATGATATTTTTATAATTTGCATTCTTCAGATCTATTGCAGGTTATAGTTTATCTGTAGTAGTTCACTGGCGTGCCATAACATAATACCACATACAGGATGACTTAAATCAAATAAAGTTATTTTCTCACATTTCTCGAAGCCAAAATTTCTCTATCTGAATTGCATCAGAGTTGATTTCTGGTGAAGTCTCTGTTCCTGGCTTACAGTTGAGTAACTTCTCATTGTGTTCTCATATAGCTTTTCATTTGTCTTCGTGCAGAGAGAGAAAGATCTCTGTTGTCCCTTCTTATTATTATAAAGACACTAATTCTATGGAATTATGTCCTAACCCTTATGATCTCATTTAAACCTAATTAATGCCTTACAGTCTCAATTTCCAAATAAAGTCACATTGGGAATTAAACTTTCAACATGTCAATTTGGGGAAGACACAACTCAGTTTATAACATTACATTTTACTGAAATCTTCTTTAATATCATTTGATAAAGTTTTATGATTGCTCCATAAAGGGATATTTTCTAATATGTATAATTTATATGTTGACATTATTATAAATGAGTTTTTAAAATTGAATTTTCTTCCTGGTAGCTCTTGACACATTACCAATGCAATTTGATTTTGTATAGTGATTTCTATAACTGGACAAATTGTTGAATGTTTACATCATCCATAATTATTTTGAGTCATCCATTTACAGAATTATAACATGCTGCTTATTTCCTATAAGTTTGTCTTCTTGCCTTTTATTACTGATTAGGATTTTCAGTGCAATGCCAGAAAGAAATAGTGGTGATAAGAATCCTTGTCTAGATACTGAAGACAGTAAATTGTGAAATGTATTCAATGGGCGATAACTATGAAAAGACCTAGATATGTAAATGACTTTTAATGTTTTCAACTTAAATATTTTGTTTACTTATGATTTTGTAGGTGTAAGTTTTGTTTTTCTTTTTCATAAGTAGAAATTAAGTTTTAACGAATGCTTTTTGTTATATAGAGAGCTCATTGATTTTTCCTACAAATGTGCTAATATTTTAAATTATATTAATTGAACATTCAAATTTATTCAATTTCTCTATATTACTGCTGGTCTGATTTAACATTAGGATGTCCTTAGCTTTACTACCAAGAGCAGTATAGGTGTACCTACTTTACTTTGACAGCTTATAACTTAAATATGACATTTTCTTTTTGAAAACTGAGTGATGGATTATGTTATGCTATAAACAGTACTGGTTCCAACTTCCCTTCACTTTTTATACAACTATTTCTAATCAACACCTAATATCTACCTTGTGAGAAAAATTAACTCTGTATGCAATGTTTTGCAACACATAGAAATTTTAAGTTTTTTCCTCAGGAAAGAGAAAATCTAGATATGGCCAACAAAAATATCCCCTTACATTAAAAGATTAGACAAAAAAACAGTTCTGTTTTCAAAATGACTTCTAAGTCAAAAGCCCAAAAGAGAGGTAATGCTGTTATAGGTACAAGTGCAGGTAACACAAATTAACTGGAATCAAGAACATATTGAAGTAGCATTGTGAAGAATTCTTTCTTTTTAGATGTGAACTAAAAGCATTAGAACAAAAAAAAATGATGACCTTCGTAGATAAGGTTGAAATCAAGTAAAAATGCTTTAACTTCCATTTTCACCTTGAAGGTTGATTTTTATCAGAGCACTTAAATGCATTTAGAAATGATGTCTATGGGCAAGGGTGAACTTTTAATTCACATTTTCCATTTCACATTCTTATAAGTCGATTACATTTTTAGTGTTGTCATCTTGCATGTATTAGTATTAATATTAAATTTAAGTAATTTTAATTAACTAGAAAACTGACATTTTATTTTTAATATGACAGATATATTAAGTATTTGTTCGGTGTATATAACTGTAAACTATGTACTCTGTATTCTAGTATGTTCATATATCATGTTTACATATTATCTTTTCCATCCAATTAATTTCACACATTCAGAATTCTTTTATTTTCAATACACTCTTAATCACATATTTTATGATGCTCAATCCAAAATCATTATTTATTATTGCTATACCAGTATAATTTATCTGTGTGGAGCTCTTTTGTTCTAGGACCAGTTTATTTGTCTTGCTCTGAACTTACACTGTGCTTGGCACTTTGCATTATGGCATTTAACCTGAGCAAAGTATTTTATTATTTTGTTTATATATTATTTATTATATTTTATTTATATTTTATGTAATGATAAAAACTGAAAATCAGGAGTTAAGAAGTTTACTTAACCAGCTAGCAATACCTGAGTGAGACTAAACCCTAGTCAATCTAGTGCTGCAATTTATTTGGAGATAAAGTTGAATGTAGAGAATAGCCAAGTGCTATAATACTCTTTGACTGAATTATCAAATATTTATTGAGCACTTAATCTCTAGGGTAGAACCGTGTGTGCAATAGTTATGTAAGTAAAAGCATAATTACATAAGGATCCACAGCTTCAGTTTCATAAACAGTGTTTATGATGTTATTTTTATTAGAACAATATAATTATACATAATAGTTGAATTCCTTTTGACAAATTGTAAATACAAGGAATTTTATTTTAATCCCTATTCCCCAATTTTTCTCACCTCCTTCCTACCCCTCTTCTCCCTCTTCTACTTTACTGATCTTCCTTTCGCTCCTTTATTTATTTATTGGGGTACTTTCTATATATACATAAAGGTGTAAGTCCCTTTTATACATTTATATAAGTATATAATATGATTTTGTTACATTTCATCCATATTTCTTTCCCTTGCCCTTCCTTCCTCCCTCCCTCTTGTTCTCTTGTATCTACTCCACTGGTCTTCCCTATACTTTTATGATATCTGATTCCTCTTTGCCTTCCCCTTACTTTTTTCTAGCTTCTGCATATGAGAGAAAATATTCAATTCTTGATTTTCTGAACCCAACTTATTTCCCTTACCATAATGGTCTCCATTTCCATTCATTTACCAGGAAGTGCCATTATTTCATTCTTCTTTATGGGTGAGTAAAACCCATTAAGTATATTTAATGTTATTTTTGCATCAATGTCTGTACTGGGTGTTTAACATATATCATCTGGCTTAGTCTGTTTTGTGTCACTATAACACAATGCCACAGTTTGGGTAATTTACAAAGAAAATTTATAAATGCTATAAAAAAATTTATTTCTCACACTTTTAAATCAAGATTATATCAAATTTGAGGGGCTGCATCAAATAAAGTTCTTATTTCTGCATTAAAACATGGCAGAGGCCATCAGATGGAAAAGGAGAGGAAGTGTGTCAACTTGGGTTTCCTTTTCTTTTCTTACAAAGACACCACTCCCATCATGAGGATACAACCCTCATGATCCCATATAGCTCTAATGACCTCCCCAAAACCCCACCTTTTAAAACTATTAACATAATCATTTGGGAATTTGGTTTAAAATACATATATTTTTTAGAAACACATGAAAACCATAGTTTCGTCCCAATGGAAGTTAATGAGACCATTTGAGGTAGCTCTTTTTATTTGCCTTTTATTACCAAGTGTGTTGATCAGCATTTTGTCACTGTGACCAAAATCCCCAACAAGAATGACTTAGAGGACTGGGGTTGTGTCTTAGTGGTAGAGTGCTCACCTAACGTGTGAGGCCCTGGGTTCCATCCTCAGCACCACATAAAAATAAAATAAAGGTATTTTGTCCACCTACAACTGAAATAAAATATTTAAAAAATAGAATGACTTAGAAGAGGCTCACAGATGCAAAAGTTTAGTCATAAGTTCGCCAAGTCCATTCGTCAGGGCCCAAGATGAAGTAGAACATCATGGCAGAAGGATGTGGTGAAGGATCACTGTTTCATTCATGTTAATCAGGAAAAGACAGAGAGAGGGATAGGAGAAAGGAACCACAGGGAAAATGAACTTTTCCAGGGCACATCCCCAGTGAACCACCTACTCCAGCAATGTCCCCCTGCCTACAGTTACAACACAGTCCATTGGAAATAGGTTGGAATGATTAGGTTACAGCTTTCACAATCCAAACATTTCACCTCTGAACCTTTGAGCATTAACAAAGAAACTTTTGTGGGACACCTTATATCCAAATCATAACACCAATAAGGTGACTGTAACTCAGAGGAGTTAAAAAGCCAGTTTTATTCTACATGACTCAGAGTGCATATATGAGATTTGTCTTTTTCCTAACCATTTGTTCTAAATCATCAGGACTATTAACACTTATTTAATGCCATAGGTAATTTCTGACATTAAAACACAAAATCATGTATCTTCTTTTTTTATTTTTTACAGACTGCATTTTGATTCATTGTACACAAATGGGGTACAACTTTTCATTTCTATGGTTATACACAATGTAGATTGAAACAATTCATGTAATCATACATGTACATAGGGTAATACTATCTGTCTCAGTCCACTATATTTCCTTTTCCCACCACCTCCCACCCCATTTCCCTTTACACAATCCAAAGTTCCTCTATTCTTCTCTTACCTCCTCAGCCCCACCCCCATTATGTATCATCATCCACTTATCAGACAAAACATACATCCTTTGGATTTTTGGACTTGATTTATTTCACGTAGCATGATATTCTCCAACTCCATCCATTTACCAGCAAATGCCATAATTTTATTCTTCTTTATGGTTAAATAATATTCCATTGTGTATATATACCACAGTTTCTTTATCCATTCATCAGTTGAAGGACATCTCAGTTGGTTCCACATCTAGCAATTGTGAATTGAGCTGCAGTGAACATTGATGTGACTGCATCACAGTAGTATGCTGATTTTAAGACCTTTTGGTATAAACCAAGGCGTGGGATAGCTGGGTCAAATGGTAGTTCCATTCCAAGTTTTCTGAGGACTCTCTATACTGCTTTCCAGAGTGGCTGCACCAATTGGCAAGTCCACCAGCAATGTATGAGTGTACCTTTTTCCTCTCATCCACGCCAACACCTATTGTTGCTTTTGTTCTTGATAATAGCCATTCTAATTGGAGTGAGATTAAATCGTAGGGTGGTTTTAATTTGCATTTCTCCAATTACTAGGAATGATGAGCACTTTTTCATATATTTGTTGATCACCTGTATATCTTCTTCTGTGAAGTGTCTGCCCAGTTCCTTAGTCCATTTATTGACTGGGTTCTTTGTATTTTGGGTGTAAAGTTTTTTAAGTTCTTTATAAACTTTGGAGATGAGTGCTGTGTATGAAGTGTGTGTGGAAAAGATTTTCTCCCACTCTATAGGCTCTCTTTTCACATTGTTGATTGTTTTCTGTGCTGAGATAAAACTTTTTAGTTTGAATCTATCCCATTTATTGATTCTTGCTTTTATGTCTTGCACTATAGGGGCCTTGTTAAGGAAGTCTAGTGCTAAGCCAACGTAATGGAGATTCAGACCTACTTTTTCTTCTATTTGGTGAAGGGTCTTAGGTCTAATTCCTAGATCCTTGATCCTTTTTGAGTTGTATTTTGTACTGGGTGAGAGATAGAGGTTTACTGTCATTTTATTGCATATGGATTTCCGGTTCTGCCAGGACTATTTGTTGAAGAGCCTATCTTTTCTCCATTGCATGTTTTTGGCACCTTTGTCTAGTATGAGAAAACTGTACTTATGATCCAAGATGGAGGACTAGAGGGAGGCTGCATTCCTGTAACTCAGGTTTCAAGCAGAAGATATCTGTTTCTTAGTGAGGCAATAATTGCTGCTTATTGATCTGCTGTTTACCCCATTTGTCCACTTTAATCACCTGCAGTGTGTCAGCATATCAACTACTTTTTGAGTGCAGATTGCTCACTGACTGGCATCTATCATCTGCCACTGCCCTGCCTCTTGCCTGTCCATTGCCTGCCCTTCACCTACCCATCACCCACTGCCCAAGGTGCACCTCACGATTGTCCGACGGTACTGAGCAGACCGACTGCAGACTGCAAGTGGATCCCCAGTTGCCTGCTGTTGCCTGGAAGTTCACTGTCACAGTACCTGCAGTTTGGTTACAAGTGACTGCCGCCATTTTGAGATGGCAGCCAGGACCTGTAAGACCCCTGGCCAGAATGATCGAGTCCTGTCTCCAGGACCCCTCAGCCCAACTGACCACTCACTGTTGTGAGGATCTCTATACTGACTATCACACCCCGTCTCCAGGACCCCTGCCCAACCAACCACACCCTGAGCTACAGTTCCCCATTTGTCAACACATTTGGAAGCCATCTTGGATTATCCTGGAAGGGGTAACTCTCATCATTAGGTGGAGCAAATCCCATCCTGAGACACCTGCTGGAGACTGGAAGCTCATTGTCAGGTACCTCTCATGCATCAGGCTACTAAAGACTGGCAGGTTTGAATACTATATAACTATTATAGTGTAGAATTATTTTTTCCTCTGTTTTGAAAAATTTTAAGTTTTTATTTCTTTACTTTTCTTGCTCTGTTTCCCTTTTGTTTACGTGTTGCCTCAGAGTCTCTTTCTCCCTTTTCTCATGCTAAAAACCAACTTCTTTTGATTATACATTCAGTCTTTCTACAATCTAGAACTTCTATATACTCTTTTCTTATCCCATTAACAGTTACATCCTACATCCCTCCCCATCCTCTTTCTCCTCCATTAGAAACTGCAGACCTTATTGCAAATCTATTTGTTATAATGAAGATAATAATTGAACTCATTCTGTTTATTATGACAATATTGTTAACATCCTCATAGGGGCTATTTGGTTTAGGGCTACATATTGTCTGTACTGGGTGCTGCTAATATTGATCTCCCCCTTAAAGAAGAGGTTTTGGAAACCTATAGGGTCACTATAAGCATATAGAGGGGAAACTGCAATACCCCAGATCTGTACTGCTAGAGGGGAAGATACATGAACATGAAAAACAAAATGATCCAAACAAACCTATATTCTATATTTATAGAATCCAGTGACAGCATGGTAGAAGAAATGTCAGAAAAGGAGTTCAGAATACACATAATTAAAATGATTCATGAAGCAAAGGATGAGATAGGAGAACAAATGCAGGCAATGAATGATCACTCCAATAAAAAGTTGAAAGAGTGACCGCAGGAAGCAAAAGATCATTTCAACAAAAAGAGATTCTTAAAAAAAAAACAAACAAACAGAAAACCTTGAAATGAAGGAAACAATAAACCAAATTAAAAACTCAATGGAAAACATCACCAAAAGACTAGATCACTTGGAAGACAGAACCTCAGACAATGAAGACAAAATATTTAATCTTGAAAATAAAGTTGATCAAACAGAGAAGATGGTAAGAAATCATGAACAGAATCTCCAGGAACTATGGGACATCATGAAAAGACCAAATTTAAGAATTACCGGGATTGAGCAAGACACAGGGATACTAACCAAAGGAATTAAGACCCTATTAAATGAAATAATATCAGAAAATTTCCTACACCTGAAGAATGAAATGGAAAATCAAATACAAGAGGCTTACAGAACACCAAATGCACAAAATCACAACAGATCCACACCAAGGCACATTATAATGAAAATGCCTAACATACAAAATATAGAATTTTGAAGGCTTTGAGAGAAAAGCATCAGATTAATCTAGGGGGAAACCAATACAGATATAAGCAGATTTCTCAGACTAGACGCTAAAAGCTAGAAGGGCCTAGAACAACACATTTCAGCTCTGGAAGAACATGGTTGCCAACCAAGAATTCTATGCCCACCAAAACTGACCTTCAGATTTAAAGATGAAATAAAATCCTTCCATGATAAACAAAAGTTAAAAGAATTTACAAGTAACCTGTACCACAGAATATTCTCAGCAAAATATTCTATGAGGAGGAAATGAAAAACAACAATGTAGGTCAGGAAAGGGAGGAACTACCTTAAAGGAAAAAACCAACCAAAGGAGAAACCAAGTAAAGTTAAAAACAAAAATAAGCCCAAATGACTGAGATACAAATCATATCACAATAATAACCCTGAATGTTAATGGCCTAAACTCATCAATCAAAAGACATAGAATGTCAGAATGGATTAAAAAGAAAGATCCAACAATATTCTTCCTTCAAGAGATTCATCTCATAGAAAAGGACATTCATAGACTAAAGGTGAAAAGATGGTAAAAAAACATACCACACACCCAGACTCAGTAAAAAAGTGGAGGTTTCCATCCTTATATCAGATAAAGTGTACTTCAAACCAAAGTTAGTCAGAAGGAATAAAGAAGGACATTTCATACTGCTTAAGGGAACCATAAATCAGGAAGGCACAATGATTGTAAATATTTATGCCCCAAACAATGGCTCACTCATGTACATCAAACAAATCCTTCTCAATTCCGGGAATCAAATAGACAACAACACAATAATTCTGAGTGACTTTAACATACCGCTGCCACCACTGGGTAGATCTTCCAAACAAAAACTAAACAAAGAAATCATAGAACTCAATAACACAATCAATTATTTAGATTTAACAGACATATATAGAATATTCCATCCATGAATGAGTGAATACACTTTCTTCTCAGCAGCACTTGAGTCCTTCTCTAAAATAGACCATATGTTATGCCACAAAGCAGCCCTTAGTAAATGCAAAAAAATAAAGATACTACCTTGTATTCTATCAGATCATAATGAAATGAAGTTAGAAGTCAATGACAAAATAAAAAACAGAAATTACTCCAACACCTGGAGACTAAATAATATGCTATTGAATGAAGCATGGATAACAAAAAACATCAGGGAAGAGATAAAAAAAATTCTTAGAGATAAATGAGAATGACAATACAACGTATCAAAATCTCTGGGATACTATGAAAGCAGTACTGAGAGGAAAATTCATTGTATGGAGCACATTCAAGAAAAAAATAAAAAGTCAACAACTAAATGACCTAACATTACATCTCAAAGCCCTTGAAAAAGAACAGAACAACACCAAAAGTAGTAGAAGACAGGAAATAATTAAAATCAGAGCTGAAATCTATGAAATTGAAACAAAAGAAACAATTCAAAAAATTGACAAAACAAAAAGTTGGTTCTTTGAGAAAGTAAACAAAATAGACAAACCCTTAGCCACACTAACAAAGAGAAGGAGAGAGAAAACTCAAATTACTAAAATTCATAATGAAAAAGGAAATTTCATGACAGACACCACTGAAATACATAACATAATGAGAAACTACTTTGAAAATCTATACTCCAACAAAATAGAAAATATCAAAGACATTGACAAATTTCTAGAGACATATGATCCTCCCAAACTGAACCAAGAGTACATATACAATTTAAACAGATCAATTTCAAGCAATGAAATAGAAGTCATCAAAAGTCTACCAACCAAGAAAATCCCAGAACCAGATGGATTCTCTGCCAAGTTCTACAAGACCTTCAAAGAAGAACTCATTCCAATACTCCTCAAAGTATTCCAGGAAATAGGAAAGGAGGGAACACTTCCAAACTCATTCTATGAAGCTAGTATCACCCTCATTCTCAAGCCAGGAAAAGACACATCAAGGAAAGAAAATTTTAGACCAATATTGTTAATGAATATAGATGCAAAAATTCTTAACAAAATTCTGGTAAATCGCATACGAAAGCGTATTAAGAAGATAGTGCACCACGATCAAGTGGGGTTTATCCCAGGGATGCAAGGTTGTTTCAACATGTGGAAATCAATAAATGTAATCCATCCATTGACTTTTTAACTTGTTTTTTTGTTTCCTTCATTTCAAGAATTTCTGTTTGGTTTTTTTTTTCAGAATCTCTATCTCTTTTTTGAAATTATCTTTTGCTTCCTGCAGTTGCTCTTTTAACAGTTTATTGGAGTGATCATTTCCTCATCTCATCCTTTGCTTCATGAATCATTTTAAATATGTATATTCTGAACTCCTTTTCTGACATTTCTTTTACCATATTGTCATTGGGTTCTATTAATATAGAATCTTGGTTTGTTTGGAACCCTTTCTTCCCTTGTTTTTTCATGTTGTTCATGTATCTTCCCCTGTAGCAGTGTAGATATGACATATTGTAGTTTCCCCCCTATAGGCTTATAGTAACCCTGCAGGTATCCAAAACCTCTTATTTAAAGGGGATCAATATTAGCAACACCCCATACAGACAATATGCAACCCTCAACCCAATAGCCCCTATGATGAAATTAACAGTATTGTCATCATAAACAGAGAGGATGAGTTTGATTACTA
Source organism: Sciurus carolinensis (assembly GCF_902686445.1). Classification (NCBI taxonomy): domain Eukaryota; kingdom Metazoa; phylum Chordata; class Mammalia; order Rodentia; family Sciuridae; genus Sciurus; species Sciurus carolinensis. Next base: position 106,677,130 of record NC_062232.1, on the reverse strand, counting down.
TCTACAGTATAACCAGTAGATTTGCAATGAGGTGTATAGTTTCTAATAGTGGACAAAGAGGATGGGGAAGGGTATGGAACATAACAGTAAATGGGATAAGAAAAGAGTATATAGAAGTACTAGATTGTAGGAAGAGTGAAAGCAGAATCAAAAGAAGTCAGTTGTTAACATGAGAAAAGGGAGAAAGAGACTCTGAGGAAACAGATAAGTAAGAGGAATATAGAGTGAGAAAAATAAAGAAATAAAAACTTAAAAATTTTCAAAAAAGAAGAAAAAAGAAAAATAAAAATATCTACATTATAAGTCATATTCTATTGAAACCTCCCAGTCTTCAGTAGTCTGATACATGAGAGGTACCTGACAATGAGCTTCCAATCCCCAGCAGGCATCTCAGGATGGGATTTGCCCCACCTAAAGATGTCATCTTCTGCTTCCAGGATAATCCAAGATGGCTACATTGACTTCCAAATGTTTTGGCAAATGTGGAGCTGCAGCACAGGGCACAGGAGCTGAAGCACAGGGCATGGGCACCAAGTTGACATGGGGTTCAGCCTGTCAGGCCAGGGGATCCTTGACGTGGGGTGCTGTTGGTCATGACAGGGGTCCTGGACGTGGGGTGTGGTCTGTCAGACTGAGGGGTCCTGGAAGTGGGGCATGGTCAGTTGGTCCAGGGGTCCTGCAGTTACTGGTTATTGCCCCAAAATGATGGAATATGTGTAACCAAACCTGTGGGAACTGTAACAGTGGAGTTCCAGGCAACAGGGGACATCAGACAATTGGTTGGTGGCCTGTGGGTGGTCTGCAGGTGGACCTAGGGCAGTGAGTGATGGATAGGAGAAAAGCAGGTGATTGGCAGGCAAGAGGCAGGGAAACAGGCAAATGGCAGATGATAGGCAGCAGTCAATAAGTGATCTGCCCTCAAAAAGTAGGAGATATGCTGGCAGACACTGGGTGATCATGGTGGAGATATTGGGTAACAGCAGAGGATCAATTAGTAGCAAAGACTGCCTCACAGAGAAACAGATTTTCCTTTGCTTGAAACCCCAGTTATGGAGTGGCAAGGAACACAGTCTCCCTATACTCTGCCACGTTGGATTGAGTCCAAAATCATGTATTTTGGTAGTATCTTAATGATAATCAAGTTCATCTCCTTTTTAGTGGAACCAGCACTCAAATATCTAAGCTTGTGTCAGTGTTATGTCCCTGGTATCCTAGTATTTCTTTGTACTTGATCTATTACTGTACCTGATTGGTAAATGAGCTACTCTTTAGCAGCTAGCTTGTTTATAATCCAATTTTATCCTATTGTTTCCATTGAAACAATATATGTGTGTGTATGTAATTTACATGTAAATTTATATTTCAGGAATCTATGCCATTGCAAGATTTTATGGAAATGCAAATTTGCCATAAATAAAATTTAAGCATTCAGATGTGGTTAGAGTAACACTTTCACATTTTATATATAATCACTGCCACTTAGGTGTTTTTTTGGTGTGTGTTTGTGTATGTGTTTATTTTCTTACTTTTGTTCATTTGAAAGAAGTGAATATAGAATATTTTTCCTGAAAGTCATACTGTTTATCACATTGCTGTAGATTTCTTAGAAACAAATTTCATGAGGATTTTAATTTTATCATTTTACCCTTAAAACTAGAGAAGGAAGGAATGATACTAATATTTTATTATGTATTTACCTCATTGTGAATTTCTAATGATTTTTCTCATTAGAAAATGCCAAAAAGTAATCTGCTTTGTACTAAATCACCCCATAGTATGTGATTCCTAACTTTGATTTTTTTTAATAAATCCATCATCCACAAACATTAGATTGTAAAATATCTATACACAATTTTCATGTACTTAAAAAATTTAAATTTCCTTATTTAGGAACAGATAGTATACTTCTATCAATAGAAGATAAATAGAATTATGAGATGACACTTGGTTTTTCAAACCATTGACAGATATAGTTTACTGTGACTAGATGTAAAGTGTGGAGAACCTCAAGGAGCACCAGGTATTTTAGCACATGCCTCAAATAAAGATAAAGCATTATGTTCTTCCTTTGTGTTAATTTTGTATTCATAAACATGGCTTAAAAAATTAATAAAGGGGTTGGGTTGTGACTCAGTGGTAGAGCACTTGACTAGTACGTATGAGGGACTGGGTTTGATCCTCAGCAACACATAAAAAAATTAATAAAATAAAGGTATTGTGTCTGTCTACAACTAAAAAATACTTTAAAGAAGTTAAGTTTGAGAATTACATATATATTATGGGTGGAGAGAGTTCATAAAGATTTCAATTTCAATTTAATGTATTGATGTATCTGTAAAGAAATAACATGAAAATAAGATTTCATCTCACCCTTAAACCTTATCGAAGTCTCAACATTCTCCCACAAAACTACACTGGGAAATAAAAGATGACAAAAATCATCATCATGAAAAATACCTTACAGTTTACTAAAAGCAACATATTATTAAGTCAATGCTCTCTAGTTAGCCTCATTAACCAGATATGTAACAATTTTGTCATGTTTTATATTGCATTGAAAGCACATTTTTTTTCCATTTTCTATTTTTTAGGGACTAGTCTAACCTCCCTATTAGGTCAAAGTTCCTTAAAAATCATGCCTAACCTCTTCATGTAGTCTCTTGTACATATTAATTGAAATACGTTAGGTTGGGTCTTCATATATGTATGCAGGAAAAACTTTTGTGTTATCTTCCTTTGTTTATAGATTGGAAATAATAGTATTTTAAATATTATTTTCTTAAACTATATGTAACAAAATATTACATATATGTATACATACACACACATTATATATATTCTATCCAGTAGAATATCATTTAACCATAAAGAAGAGTGAAATCTTGCCATTTGAAGCAAAATGATTGGAACTGAAGAATACCATTAAGTGAAAACAGTAATCATCATATACAGAAGGAATTTAGCACAGTGTTCTTAGGTACTGTGAACTCAAAATGTATTAATTTCTTTTCTCCATCTGTCTTTTCTTACATATGGGAACTTATAGGAAAGTATTTGATGAGTGAGTAAATGAATGATTGAATGATAAAAGGCTATGTAATCTGAGTTTTTTTATTTATTCTAGATTAAACTAACAAAGTCAAAAAGGAAAAAAAATCCAAGATCCCTTATTTTACATACTGTTTACATAAGCCATCTCTTCCTAGACAGTGGCAATGCAATCAAATTAAAAAAAAAAAAAAAAAAACAGCACATTGTTTATTTAATGTGTGATCGCTATGGACTGAATATGGTTTGAGGGTGTCCCATGAAACTTCATGCCCTTGAAGCTTAGTTCCCAGTGTAGGAGTGCTGAGATGGTGAAATTCTTAAGGAGGTGGGTCCTGGTGAAAGATAATTAGGTCATGGGGGCACCACCCTTCAAAGGGATTAATACTGTTTTCTAGGAGTGGTTTAGTTTTCATGAGAATTAGTTTTTATAAAGAGTAAGTCTGGGAGATCCAAGATGGCGGACTAGAGGGATGCTGCGTTCCTTGTCGCTCCGTAACTCCAGTTTCAAGCAGAGGATATCTGTTTCTTGGTGAGGCAGTTTTTGCTGCTTATCAATTCCCTGGTGTTTACTCCATTTGTCTGCTGCAATGACCTGCAGTCTGCCAGCATATCGACGCCTTTTTTGAGTGCAGATTGCTCACTGTCAGGCGCCTATCATCCACCATTTGCCTGCCTCTCGCCTGTCCATCGCCTGCCTTACGCCTATCCATCACCCAACATACGAGATTCACCTCCTGATCGTCTGACAGCAGTCAGCAAACTGATCGCGGACTGCCAGTGAACCACCAGCTACCTGTTGTTGCCTGGAAGTTCACTGTTACAGGACCTGCAGGTTTGATTACACGTGGCTGCCGCCATTTTGAGACAACAGCCAGGCCCCCTAGGACCCCTGGCCGGACTGACTGAGCCCCGTCTCCAGGATCCCTCAGCCTGACCCATCACTCCCTTCCTCTGGGGCCCTCACATCAACTGACTGCTCCCTGCCACCAGGACCCCCAGACCAACTGACTGCGCCCAATCACTGGAACCCCAGACAGACTGATTGCACCTGATCTACAGGATCCCACAACCACACCAAACACACCGGACCTCCAGGACCCCTGCCTGACCAACCTCATCCCGCCTCTAGGACCTCCAGCTGACCATGTCCACACCCCGAGTTGCAGCTAACCATTTGCCAACACATTTCAAAGCCAGAGCAGCCATCTTGGATAATCCTGGAAGCCAGAGCTCTGATCTTTAGGTGGGGCAAATCCCACCCTGAGACGCCTGCTGGAGGCTTTAAGCTCATTGTCAGGGGCTATTTGGGCTAGGATTGCATAGTGTGTGAATTGGTCACTGCTAATATTGATCTCCCCATAAAGAAAGGGTTTTGGAAACCTATAGGACCACTATAGGTCTATAGGGGGAAATCTGCAATACCCCAGATACATGACTAAAGGTGAAAGGATGGGAAAAAAACTACCATGCACATGGACTCAGTAAAAAAGCGGGGATTTCCATCCTTATATCAGAGGGGATATACTAGAGGGAAAGATACATGAACAACATGAAAAAACAAGGGAAGAAAATGATCCAAACAAATCTAGATTCTATATTAATAGAATTCAGTGACAGTATGTTAGAAGAAATGTCAGAAAAGGATTTCAGATTATACATGATTAAGATGATTCACGAAACAAAGAATGAGATAAGAGAGCAAATGCAGGCAATGAATGATAATACCAATAAGCTGAAAGAGCAACTGCAGGAAACAAAAGATCATTTCAACAAAGAGATAGAGATTCTCAAAAACACCCAAACAGAAATTCTTGAAATGAAGGAAACAATAAACCAAATAAAACACTCAATGGAAAGCATCACCAAAAGACTAGACCACTTGGAAGACAGAACCTCAGACAATGAAGACAAAATATTTAATCTTGAAAATAAAGTTGCCCAAACAGAGAAGATGGTAAGAAATCATGAACAGAATCTCCAGGAACTCTGGGACATCATGAAAAGACCAAATTTAAGAATTATTGGGATTGAGGAAGGCACAGAGAAACAAACCAAAGGAATGAACAACCTATTCAATGAAATAATATCAGAAAATTTCCCAAATATGAAGAATGAAATGGAAAATCAAATACAAGAGGCTTACAGAACACCAAATGCACAAAATCACAACAGATCCACACCAAGGCACATTATAATGAAAATGCCTAATATTCAAAATAAAGATAGGATTTTGAAGGCCGTGAGAGAAAAGCATCAGATTGCATATAAGGGGAGACCAATACAGATACCAGCCAACTTCTCAACACAGAATCTAAAAGCTAGAAGGGCCTGGAACAACATATTTCAAGCTCTGAAAGAACATAGTTGCCAACCAAGAATCCTATACCCAGTAAAACTGACCTTCAGATTTGAAGATGAAATAAAATCCTTCCATGATAAACAAAAGTTAAAAGAATTTACAAATAGAAAGCCTGCACTACAGAATGTTTTCAACAAAATATTCCATGAGGAGGAGATGAAAAACAACAATGTAGGTCAGCAAAGGGAGGAACTATCTTAGAGAAAAACCACTGAAAGGAGAAACCAAGCCAACTTAAAAACCAAAAATAAGCCAAATGACTGGGAATACAAATCATATCTCATAATAACCCTGAATGTTAATGGCCTAAATTCATCAATCAAAAGACATAGACAGGCAGAATAGATTAAAAAGAAAGACACAACAATATGCTGCCTGCAAGAGTCTCATCTCACAGAAAAAGACATCCACAGACAAAAGGTGAAAGGATGGGAAAAAACCTACCATGCACATGGACTCAGTAAAAAAGCGGGGGTTTCCATCCTTATATCAGATGAAGTGGACTTCAAGTCAAAGTTAGTCAGAAGGGATAAAGAAGGACATTTCATACTGCTTAAAGGAACCATAAATCAGGAAGACATAACGATAGTAAATATTTGTGCCCCAAACAATGGTGCATCCCTGTACATCAAACAAATCCTTCTCAATTTCAGGAATCACATAGACCACAACACAATAATTCTGGGTGACTTTAACGCACTGCTGTCACCACTAGATAGATCTTCCAAACAAAAACCAACCAAAGAAACCATAGAATTCAATAACACAATCAATAACCTAGACTTAATAGACATATATAGAATATTCCATCCATCAACGAGCGGATTCACTTTCTTCTCGGCAGCACATGGAACCTTCTCAAAAATAGACCATATGTTATGCCACAAAGCAGCCCTTAGGAAATGCAAAAAAAGTGGAGATACTGCCTTGTGTTCTATCAGATCATAATGGACTGAGAGTAGAAATCAATGAAAAAATAAAAAACAGAAATTACTCTGACACCTGGAGACTAAATAATATGCTATTGAATGAAACATGGTTAACAGAAAACATCAGGGAAGAGATAAAAAAATTCTTAGAGGTCAATGAGAATGACAATACAACATATCAAAATCTCTGAGATACTATAAAAGCAGTACTGAG